>NC_068361.1:50440540-50750540 GCF_020536995.1 Dreissena polymorpha | reverse complement strand
CAGAACGGAATCCCTAATTATTCACAAGTTGTGTTATTGTACTTCTATTGATGCCGATCGTGAGAAATTGTGGAAACTTATACTTGAGAGTTGTGGGATTGAAGAATATTAACGTTTCATCCAGATCAGTGCCTTTGAACAATGTGTGAACATATTAAAGATGGGCTCTGAAACATCTCAGAAGCGTTTTTTTGCACCTTGGTATTGCCGTCTCAATTTACAAATTGCTTCATTAATACAGCGATGATGCTGTCAATGATTAGAAATATATCCAGATGTATAATGTTGTTCCTTTTTTAATGTTATCTCTTATGCGTATTTGATTGTCCATAACGTATACGGTGTCTTTATGTACATATAAACGTATATATTCTTTTGCGTGCGTGCGCGCGCGCGTGCGCGCGTGCATGCGTGTGTGTGTGAATTAAAATCATTATCATTGACTTTATTCATGTCATTGACCTAACAATTATATTTATATATACTCTAGTTATGTCCCTTATCTTTGTATATAATATAATGTCTGTATTGAGTTACTTCATTTTGATCTCCTGTATGTGTATATACTCGATTGTATTTAATTGTTTATAACTTGTACTTTCTATTTATCATTCTTATTTCTTTTTTTAATCAATATATACAGTTATAGTTTATTTTAAGCCATAACAACTCATGCGAAAGTGTTAATATTTTCTTCATGTAGCCATATAAGCGCATATATACACAAATAAGACTGTGTGCCTGTCGATCTCAGAGTTCTTATATTGTCGCCTTTTAACAGTAGTTATTCGGAGTTCAATAAAAACTGATTTTTTTATATATCGATGTTTGTACCTTAGCATTAGCGAAGTTCTGAATACGGTCAATTAAACAGGGACAAAGTACATACTTGAATGTAGATTCCATATATGGGTTCCAAAGTGATCGACGGTTATTGCTGCTTAAAAGCATGTGACAAAAGCAGCCAGAGTACTGGACGACGCTCTTGAAAAAACTATGCAATCGCCGTGCAGATTGTTAGGCGAAAATAAATTAAATTGCATAGAAAAAGGCAACTACGTAATGTAAATCTACCGAGCCTGCGTACCAAAACATAGAGACCGTTGCCTCAATAACCACCCATCAATTCCAGTTTATGTGCGGATACGTGGTCTGGTTTGTGTGCGGGTACGTGGTGTGGTTTGTGTGTGGATACGTGTTCTGGTTTGTGTGCGGAGATTTGGTGTGGTTTGTGTGCGGATACGTGGTCTGGTTTGTGTGCGGATACGTGGTCTGGTTTGTGTGCGGATACGTGGTCTGGTTTGTGTACAGATACGTGGTCTGGTTTGTGTGCAGATACGTGGTCTGGTTTGTGTGCGGAAACGTGGTCTGGTTTGTGTGCGGATACGTGGTCTGGTTAGTGTGCAGATACGTGGTCTGGTTTGTGTGCAGAAACGTTTTCTGGCTTGTGTGCAGATACGTCGTCTGGTTTATGTACGGAAACGTGGTGTGGTTTGTATGTGGATACGTGGTCTGGTTTGTGTGCAGATATGTGGTCTGGTTTGTGTGCGGATACGTGGTGAGGTTTGTGTGCGGTTACGTGGTCTGGTTTGTGTGCAGATACGTGGTCTGGTTTGTGTGCAGATACGTGCTGTGATTTGTGTGCGGATACGTGGTGTGGTTTATGTACGGATACGTGGTGTGGTTTTTGTGCAGATACGTGGTCTGGTTTATGTACGGATTCGTGGTGTGATTTGTGGCGGCCTTCAAAATAATGTTAAAGTGTTGAAAATGTGAGAAAAATACATCTTAGATAACTGTAACATATTTTCACACACATGAGATATTTATTATTCTACACAAGGTTGAAAATCGAGAACAGTGTCTCCACTATTATATATTCTTACCTACTGTACAATATTATGCATGGTATTAATTACAAAACGTCTTCTATTTTACAGCATAGAAAACGATCTCTACAACCGAAATTAAACATACAATGAAAAAAAAACTTATGCATGGTTCAAGACTTGAAACTTCTTAAAAATATTAATGTGTGTAATCATATATTGCAAACAAAATATGTTTTAAATAGCTTGACATAAAGCTGTGTTTTTTAGCACATTTCTCTACGAACCGGACAATACAAATAAATCAATATTTTTTCAACAGCTTAAAATAACATAGTACATGTATATTAGCAGAAGATACCAAATGTCATTAAATTTCAATGGAAATGAGTGTGAGATACTAAGACAATGATACAATATGTATTGTCTAACGCAATTTAACAGATTTACGCAGATTAACATTTTTTTACAGTTTTAAAAAAACTTAATAGTTAAGATCTTATTTGAACAAAAGTAATAGAACAAATGTTGTATTGTCAATTAAAAAAATAAAGATGTCAATTTAACCAAATGAATTAAATTATGCTTTCTTAAACGTATTCAAATGAACTCATTAAAAAAGCCCCCGTTATACTCACATGACATGCCGCGATCACACCCCGAAACATACAGATGATTTGCAGCATTACTAGAGAGCTGAAATTCCCGCGGTTAGTTGTGTCACAGTTGATTTGAACCTTTCTTCTAGGAGAGTCCGTATACATTCGATTGGTGTATAGCGGATTTTAGTGAGTAACGGATAGCTAAAACGTTTTTTTGCAAAAAACTTTTATGTTAAGATTTATAGTTTTCTATGAATTGAATACAAAAAGCCTATCACTGTTAAGTCAATTCATGTTTTTGTTGATTTGTGTCAATGTTTACAACTGTTTCTTTTTTCGAAAGCAAAAACAAGGTCACGTTGTGTACGCACCGTTTTTGTGACGACAGAAAAAGTGCAGACGAATGGTTTCTTGAATTTTGCAGATTTTGCAGATTTTGTTTGGTAAACATAATGTTCATTGATGTAATATTTTAGTATTATGTGTCCTTTACAAAAGTAAGAATGCTCAGAAACCAAATTGATGCGTACCATATAAAATAAGCATGAAAGCTGCAACTCGGGATTTAGTGAATAACGGACATGTGGTGACCCATATTCAGGAATGTGGGGATTGACTCAAAATAAACTCAATTGAGGTTGTCCAATACACATGTGGTTAGCGTGTGGCTATGATATTAATAAGTGAAAACATCATTTTTAATGAAAAATAATCTAATTATTACGGAAATCGATTTCTCTGAAAACATATTTTCCCCTATCAAATCTATATATAGATTCAACTCAAAATGACCCGAATATAGGGTGCATCGCTTTGGACAGCCATTACTTCATCAATTGTGAAGCGATTTCCATGAACTTGGTCTTACTAAACGCAGAAATGAATTTTCTTTCTGGAAATATACATATATTGCAATTATTTTTTACAAATGCTGTTTCGAATTTCAAGAAATCACACGATACACATGTAATCCGATAAAGACCTAAGCGATCCGGTAATGGCTGAATCAGTGTACCATGAAATTCACATTGTAAACAAATAATAGTTTTCGGAAATTTAAAACCGCTGGCATGTTTCAATAGGAACGACATGTGTCTATCTAGGTTTAATGGTTTAATTACTGAATGCATGATTTTTACGTTGAAATGAGACTCGAAGTCCTTAGCTATCCGTTATACACCAATCGACTGTATATAGGCGCCTAAGTGCCATGAGGATGACGCGTGCGTGCTTTTCGCGATTTCTGAAAGTAGAGTTGACTAAACAAGCTCGAAATATTTCAAATTGTTGTATAAAATGTTCTATTTCTTTTTGAAAACGAGACGTTTTGACTTTATTTTAAGATGTTATACAGTTTAAGTGCGTTCCGGCATTTAAGTGCGTTTTGGCATAAGCATATGCTTAAAACAGACCATTTGTATGTGCCTAGTTGTGCTGTATGTAATTGTATACGTCGAATGAGTTAAATTTGAGGTTGTTTTTTTCCAGTATTATGTATTTGAAAAAGTGTTGCTTTGTTGTTTGATAGGGGTGTTTATGAGTGTTTATTAAACTATTAACGGTGGGAGCAGTGGTCTAATGTTAGGACGCTGGCTTAGGGATCGAGAGGTCCCGGGTTCGAATCCCGCCCTGACCACTGTAATTTCCTTGAGCAAGAAATTTGTCCCACATCTGCTCCTCTCCACCCAGGTGTATAAATGGGTACCTGTGAGGGAAATAAGCCAATGTGCCGTGGCTGCCTGGTGCGCCATATGTAAACGGACGACTTAGATCCCAGTGATCGGGGGGTTGATTGTGAAGTCGGCTGAATATGTATATAGAAGCAGACTATAAACCGCACCTTTAACCTTTAACCTTTAACGGTGGTTCCCTTTGTTTAATTAATTTAAAGCATATTCATCGGAAATTATTTTAATATTAGGAAATGTATTTTACGAGGTTTTTTATATTGATTAACGATTGAGTAAGACAGTTTGACCGTTTATGTTGTAAAAACGAAATGTATACAATTGTTATTTTTAAATTTACATGTATAGAATCTATCAAAACTGTAATGACTACAAGGATGTCTCTCGGATAGGCTTGTTGATCGACAAACAATCTGCTGTATCAAAGTGTTAACTTGTAATAAGCAATTTACTTTCGTAATCATTGAATATGAACGAGAGGTTTCCGTAAACAGAGCGATTGACTGGTTTTGAGCTTCATGAGTGCACGGCCCATAATCTGTCAGTGATCTAACCAAATAACACCCAAAATGTGCATGCAGTGTTTTAGTTAAACACGTTCAAATGTGATATTATATGATATACTTTCATCTGAAATTTTTTACTAATAAATGGGCAAAATCAAATACTTTTTATTACAATATTTTTTGGCCATTGCACGTGATCATATGTTGTGGAGATCACACTTAGAGTTGAAATTCAATATGTACAATTTAGAGAAAAAAGAAAGTTTAGTTTAGTGTTGAAAATGTTCCCTAAAAAGATCACATTTAGATTTAAAATTGCATATGTTCATTTGTTGAATTCTAGGAAAACTAAGTAGGATAATTTAATCTGGAAATAGATTTATACTACAAAGGGCTAAATCAATATTTTTTTACAAAAAGTATTGACACTTGCACATGAGTTTATGTTATGGCTCAGATGGTAAAATATTAATTTCAGTAGACTAGAAGAGACGTTGATACGTACGTGTTGCATGGAACTATTGTAATTAATATAATTCTAATAAACGGAAGATAAAAAAAGGATATTCTTCAGCGACCATGATAAAAAGCATCCACTTTAAAATGTTATATAACACACTTATATTTCATATAGTTATATATAAAAGAAGTTTTGGACGCAAACATTATTTCTCTTAAAATCTTAGCAGAAAAAGGACCTTAATTGTGCTGAATTACATCTCAGAGTTATATGCCTTCGTAAGTGACCAAACATTATCACCAAAAAGACATGTGCTTAAAGCATTAACTAAATATATGTGGTAGTTTCAATAAAATATGTTCATACGCGCACATGCGAGAGATGAAGATGGCCGCACTTATTTGAGCTCCGTAAATTTTTTAATATTTTTGCGTATTCTAACTGTATTAGTACTAGTTCAAAAATGTGTGTTGATTGTGAAATCTGCTTACGAAGGATATGTATCTATATCGCAAAAAAGTTGGTTTCACGACGAAGTTGTGAATTTCTCGTGCCTCCTTTGTGTCTTCATTGTGTCTGTTTTGTCCTCGTTTGTGACCAATGTTATCACTGGGGGCTGACAAGGTCAAAGCGTAGTCCGTTTCTCTACGACATCGGGTATATGTTTTACTACGAAACATTGTGTCAATCGAAGTACAGATTGGTGGAAAAATTTGGTTTTAAACAGTTAAGATTATGCTTTTCTAATAACAAAACTCTGAATTTAAGCCCAATGACATTTCATTTGTCTGTTACATCAAATAATGTCCCAACATGTATTTGGTTTATGCGGTTAAATATGAAATATACCGCTGACTTATCAAACCGTTGTTTCAATTTAACAAATGCAATAATTTATATGTTATGCTCTCAATGAATGGAGAGAAAATAAAAGTCTACCTATCTATAATTTTATTGCAAATACATACTAAACTAACAGACGTATCAACTGAAAACTTCAAAGATTAGTATATCTCAGTATGGGTAAGTACACACGAAGTATTACTATTGAACCCGTATTCGTATTCCGTAGATAAATTCCCCTTTGCTTTTTGTTATTAAAATTTCGCCCGTAGCATGTCTTGAAAAGTAAAAGAGATATAAGCTTGTGAAGTCATGTGAAGTTCGATCTAAGTAATACTATGAGAAGAATCACATTAACCAGCACTCTTTATCTATCAATTTAGAGTTTGTTCCCTTTTTACTTTTTGTACTAAATAGCTAATAAATTTATATATTGCCAGTCCACTCAATACTAACCTAGGAGTCAAGTGGTAAATAGAATGGGCAATTTGATGTTTATTATAAAATTGAATCATGTACGTTCTTACTATAGCCGTTTTTATTCAGATTAAATAAGGCCATTTATTGCGACAAAGGCCTCCATCCGGTACATAATTTACATTCTAGGTACAACAATGGTCAAGGACATTAGCAGGTATTCTAGTTATTGACCCATACTTCAATGCTTCAGATGGCTTCAATAGTGTAAAGATAAACACTATGGCAAGTTTCATTAGTAATGAATCCTAAATATGGCTTTTAGAACAATACAATGATTTTCCCAAGATCGACTTGGTTTCATTTTCGGACACAAATGACCCGATCGGAAAAAGACCTTGACATTGTCAAGGTCAACATTCCGACCAAATTCAATAAGGATTGAGTCTTCAAAACTTATTGAACAAAAACAAGTTTTGTAAAGATTTAACCTGAAGATCTGGGTTTTGAACACATCTTACCTAGAGTCGAGCCAAGCATTTAAAATTTCACATACTGACTAAAAAACAAAAATAAAAATGTTGCCCCCAGTCAAAGCATGACGCCAGACATGCAGTGATCATAAAAGCTCGCCTTACGCTCTTGGTTCTCATGTAAGCTAAAACAACTATTATTCTTCGAATTGCATAAAACAAATGTGTAATACAAACTGTATGAGTATATGTAATATGCAGAATAATACATAATACATACAATAAGTGACATTTTTCTTCATTTGTACTCTTGGATTGTCGTCGAGTCTTTACCATGTTGAAAGCAATCACAAGATATCTACAGTTGGTCACACCAAACAAACGCTTTTTATCCCATTTCTTTCGTGATGCTGTGATTAGAGTGCAAAACATACATACTTATTTTAAGGTAAGTGCCTTATGGTTACTCTGTCTGTGTGCTTGTATAAACGTGTTTATGATCGTTAAGTATATATTTCCTTCTACATATAAGAACATTAACGGATTACAATATATCTACAAATGAGATTTTTGAGGTGAAAACTAGTCCCTTATTCAATGAGGATATATAACCGTTACATTTTAGAAACCCATGGCTCTTAATTCTATATGAAAACGATTTGAAATAGGTAAAAAGCCATTTTATACAAATATGTTTTGGATAGAGTAGAATTTTACCCGCAATCTAAAATATTGTCATGCCCTAGATTGTTCATGAAAACATGTGTTTATGTACATGTACATAGTTCATTTTTACCGTTTATGTTTTGCATCTAAATGACTATGTCACTGTTATTTAATGCTTTTATTGGATGCTGTGTGGAAGTTAGAGCTGATAACAGCCGATGCCTACCTTTTGCGCTTCTTTATTATTTGTAATATCCTTTTTAAAAGTCTCATTTTATTAGCGTCTGTTAATGTGGCAGCCATTTTTGCATAAACAGGAAGTTGATTTCCTGATGCTGACATAAGTGCACTCTGGGTAGTTTACAGTGACTACAGTATTTTGACAGACTAGTCATACGATATCATTTGTTAAATACTCGTATTCCTTCTTAAAAATTGTTTAAAAAGGTAATAGTTGTATTTATAAATGATTTATTTATTTAATTGATATGTATTTGACTTCTGTTTCATAGTTATATTGTCAGAAATATCGTTTTAATATCAGTGACATTTACCGTGTCAAGAACGCTCAAATTCTATTGTGCACTCTTGCGCGCTTTGCTGCGCGTTGTTTGTGCGATTTTTGTGCACAAATCATATGTGCGCTTTTACGTTATTATTGCACAACATTATGTGTGCGCTTTTGGAGAGTATAAAAGGCACTGAAAATTCTCATTCAAGGACTCTGAACTTTGTTTTCCTATGTGTGAGACCTATTTTATTTTTCTTATATAAGCATTTAAAATACAGTTTTCAATAAGACTTAGCTATTAAAATTAAGACTGAATTTTATAAATACGTAAAAATTGCATTTGTCATTTTTTTAGAACATTATAAAATAGAAAGTGCAAATACTTAACATGACACATGTACGTGTATATTGCTGTATTATAATGTAAATGTCTGAAAATTAATCTGTCTGTTAAGAAATATATATATTGAAAGTTGTTATTTATTTATTCGTTATGAATGAATAAAATTTAGAAAGGTTATAAATCTTGAGTTTGTATATTTTTTTGACAATTTTAAAACAACTGAATAGGCAAAATGTTATTCTTAGTTTACTGTTTATCAGAGTCCATTTTAGTTCCATGTTAAACTTGAACAAAAGCTTCAAGTTTGGAAAAGTTAAAGAAATTGAAGTAAAATCACAGCTACCGCTCGGCTCGTGACATAATTTATGGTGGCAGCGAAGTGGAATCTTTGATTTCTACATAGATTCAGCGATTGAATCCAGTCTTCGAAAGCAAAATGTCAGACTCCGAATCAGAACAAGAGAATGAAGAATTCTTCAGAACAGCAGATAACCAGCATTCTGAAGAACCATATCAAGAAAATAAAACAACACCAACATCATCTAAGTCCAGTACCCCTAGATTAAACAAAAGTGTTTCCAACGTAGAAATGTCAAATGGCAATACAACCGACTGGATGAAAGATGCAGTCACAAATATGGTGTCAATGCAAAATCAGATGTCAAATGCTTTACAGAATGTTACAACGCTTCTAGCAACTTTATGTGATAAAAACAACAAACAAGTACAAATTTCCCCCCAGGAACAGGAAGCAAACAATAACCATTTCCGTAATGACAGAGGTCAGGGTGAACAAATGTGGGACATTGGCTACCAGCATCCAAGGGAGAACAGGTCTTATGACAGGCATACAAGTAGTGTAAACTCTCATAAATGCAGTTCAAGCATGAAAATCCCTTCTTTTACTGGCAAAGATGAGTGGAAAGTATGGATTTACAGGTTTGAAATTATTGCTGAAAGACATCATTGGAATGAAGAAGAAAAACTTGACAATTTATTACCAAACTTGCAAGGCAGTGCTGGTGAATTTGTGTTCACTCAACTGAATCATGAAGTTTTAACCAACTATAGAGAACTTGTTAGTGAAATTAACAACAGATTTAGGGTCATAGAAACTCCAAGAATTTTTGCTGTAAAATTTAGCAAACGAGATCAGAAAGTAGGTGAAACAGCTGAGGAGTATGCTGCAGAACTTAAACGCCTGTATGACAAAGCCCATACACGGAGAGACTACAGAACACGGCAAGAAGATTTAGTGAGAAGATTCCTGGACGGTCTACGAGATGAAGAAGTGCGGTCAGAAATTGAGTTTATTAAGGAACCCGAGGACATTGATGAAGCAGTGTACCATGTTGTCAATTACATACAAACCAGAAATAGGCATCAATTTCACGATGACAGAAAGAGAAAATTTGTGCGTAGAACTTCGGGATCAGAAAATGAAATAGATTATGAAGTGATTGAAACAGATAATGACGACACTAGCCAACATGCCTATAGAGTCCCAAACAAGAGCCAGCAAAAGCATTTTAATTCAGAAAATACCAAAACATGTCACATGAAGACTGATATTTCAGGAGAGGCTGCAAAAAGCAAAGAAACTAATGTATTGCAACAAGTTCTTGAAAAACTAAATCAGTTAACCCAAGCCCAACAACAACAACAAACTACTGAACATGGTTTTAAGCAAAAACCCAAGACAATTAAGTGTTTTTCTTGTAACCAAGAAAATCATTTTGCTAGGGATTGTCCATTGAAAAATGCCAGGTATCAGAATGAGCAAGTTGCACGAAAAGACTTCTATCAAAATCAGCCTTTAAACTTGAAAGGACCAAGCCGATTGGCCGAGGGGAGGTCCTGGCAAGCATAAATGGCCATGATGACTCAGCAAGTGTAGCCGAAGAAATTGTGCGGCGCAAAAGAGCATATACCAGTGGTGTCTATATCAAAGGAAATATTGAAAATGTGCCAGTTATTTTAAAAACTGATACCGGAGCAACAAGAACAATCATTTCAGACAGAGTTTACAATAAATTGGACCCTAAAATTAGACCTCAGCTTAACAAAACACGTCTTAATGCCGAGCTAAGCCTTTATTTGTCAGTCAGCATTCCGCTGAAACATGACTGGCATGTATGTGCCCCGACCCGGGATCGAACCCGAGACCTCTGGATTTCAGCAAGCGCCTTATCCACTGAGCTATGGAGGCACACAGCTTGTTTGACAGGTGCAAGTGGAATTCCTTTAAAACAATGTGGAAAAGCATTTTTTAATATTGAATTAGGACCAGTCTCAATGTACAAAGAATTGATTGTTGCTGAAATTGAGGATGATGTTTTGTTAGGAATAGACATTCTGCAAAATGATGATGGAGGTCCCGCAGATATACTTTTGTCAAAGGGAGTCATAGTTTTGAAAGGCAAAAATATACCATGTATTCAAATTGGAATGAAAAACGATGTTCGAAAAGTAACAGCAGCTGACCATTTTATCATTCCACCTCTCAGCGAAGCGGTCATTGATGTGTTTATTGAGCGTAAAGAATCAGATGATGTGTCTCAAAAAACAGACTTTATTGTAGAACCTACACAACACTTTTGTGAAACATATCCATTGATGATGGCCTCAGTTTTAGTTGATATAAAAAGAAACCCGACAAGCAAAATACGTCTTTTAAATC
Organism: Dreissena polymorpha; assembly: GCF_020536995.1. Lineage (NCBI taxonomy): Eukaryota > Metazoa > Mollusca > Bivalvia > Myida > Dreissenidae > Dreissena > Dreissena polymorpha. The sequence goes on along the minus strand of NC_068361.1, from coordinate 50,739,522 downwards.
CATTCCCATATAGTGTGGATATTAATCAAGACTCAGTATTAGGCCAAGCCGAACAAATCGACAGTATAAAAAGTACACTTAAAGGTCAAGAACACACAGCACAAGAGGACAATAATTTCTATGTACGCCAAGTTACTATCAGTAACAAATCAGATCAAATTCTCATTAAGGTAAAAGAAGAGATATCCTTGGAAAATAAAGAAATTCCAGAACACTTAAAAAAATTGTACCAAACGCCTGTTAAAAACTGCAGTGAAGAAGAAAATCAAGTTATAGCAAAGCTGCTAGCTAGGTTTCAAAACAGTTTTTCTAAAAATGACCTTGACATTGGTTTGACAAATGTAATAGAGCCCCATATCAATACAGGTGATACACAAACAGTGAAACAAGCTCAAAGAAAAGTGTCAATGGTTTATGCCGAAGCAGGAAAAAGGGGAATAGAAGAATTACTGGACAAGGGAGTAATAAGAAAGATCAGGACCAGTCCACGAAACCCACAGTGCAACGGTCAAACAGAGCGTTTTAACAAGACCTTGGTGCGTATGATAAAGGCATACCTTTGTGGAGAACAAGACCAATGGGATAAGAATCTAGGATGCCTCGCAGGAGCTTATAGAGCCACACCTAGTGAGTCGACCACTTTGACCCCAAACCTTCTTACCATTGGCAGAGAAGTCCGTTTACCATCAGAGTTGGTAGTCGGTAGCACAACAACATGCGACAACAACACTATTACATTGTATGGAGATTATGTCGACTGGCTGCGGTCAAGATTTCAAAAGGCACATCAGGTAGCAAGGGATCACCTTGGGACTGCTGTCAAGCGCAACAAAGCAATTTATGATGCAAGAGTTTCAATAAACATTTAAAACACTGGTGATGTTGTTTGGTATCTCAATGAAGCAAGAAAGCCTGGAATAGCACCGAAGTTAGAACGAACATACGATGGTCCTTTCCTGGTGAGCAAGAAAATTTCAGAAGTGAATTTCAAGTTACAACTAGACAAGCAAGGAAATGAAAAAATTGTTCATCATAATAAACTCAAGCCATACGAAGGAGATCAAGTGCCAAAATGGATTCTGAAAGAGCAACGGAAGTTAAAATTTTAAACCATGATGTTTCATATTGTGTTTTAATATATTTTGTGTGCAGTTATAAAATTTGTTTTAGTGATGTACATGAGTGTAAACCAAGATTGTATGAACTTCATTGCATTAGATGATGCAGAGAAAAAGATTATAATTATTGTTTATTTATTTGTGTCTTAAAAATGTGTATTTTAAAACTGTAAAAGTATTTGCACCTCAAAAATCACAATGGATACATAGTTATGGAAAAAAATCAGCTCTTGCGATTGTTGTAATAAGTAATGTCAACAAAAGAAAACAGTATTTGTGATGGAATAGTGCTAATGTGATTCTGTTATAGAAGAGATGTATAGTTAACTTGTGGCATGATAAAGTTGTGAAGTTAAAATGTCAGAGAGTTGTTTAAAGTCTTAAGAACGGGTATTCACGGTATTGAATAGGGAAAGATTGACCTTAAGTATGGTCGGGAATGAATCACCATGTGTGATGGGCAATGAGCCGGGAACCGATTGATAAAATGCAATGATTAAGAATGAGAACGGGTTTTGAGTCTGACAAAATAATCGTTATCAAGTTGACAGTGTAACAGAAAGCACAGCAGTGAATTTGAGCGTTGTTGATATTTTGCATTTGAATTTTCGTCAGTGAAATGATTAAGTGTAATTGAGTGTTTAAGCATCAGAATTTGAACGAAATCAATTATTTATTTATTTTTTTTTAATTTTAATTTCGGCGAAAGGAAATATACAATGTTAAAGCATACATAATCCAAAGACATAAGTGGAGAACAGTTATTTGTAAGTGATGTGATGTGACTAAAAATATGTTTCAGAAGAAAAGTAACAACATGCTTGTTATTCATTTTCAGTCAACAAACCAATCATCTTGCCATCATGTCTCAATTCTCATCCAGTAGTCAACGTCGTCGCGCCTATCAGTGCCTGAAATGCTACCATCGGATGGACAAAGTGTACATTGAGGCGAAATACCGCGTGTACAGCCATTTCCTGAAGGAACACATGAGTCTGGATCAAGCTCCATACTACTGTTGTCTGTGCCTCTTCAGATGTTTCAAACGCGAAGAACTGGAAAAGCATGTTCACAGTTTCCGTTGTCATGCACTTGTGCTCCAGGAGAAAAACATCCCTGACAGTCCGGAGTTCCTTGTCAGTAATCAATCTCCATATCTCATTACTGACCGGGATGTTGCTGTCCTTTCTGCTGAAGAAAGCAAACGCCATTGGCTCTCCATCTCCAAGAAGCCTGACATTCTGTCTCAAGCCATACAGTCTGTGCTTCCAGACCTGAGTCCTGTCAGCAACTGGCCACTGTCTCCTTTCCTACAGCAATCTTCTCCAGCACAACCATCCAGACTAACTCCTCTTCAGACATTTCAACCTCAACCTATCACCTATGTCAACCTCTCGGAATGCATAGGCCCCCTGCAACAACTGATCAATGTCATCGGAACATCAACAAACACCCCAACGCTAGCACCAAATCAACTAACCCTGACCAGCCTCCCACCATCTCACACCGCACAAACAGAAGCACCTCAAGCCATAATCGACCAAGAAGATCCTTTGACCACTCTGCCAACCATCGAAGAATGTCGTGCTCTTGCCCCTGAAACAACATCTGACTCCAGCTCTTCATCTGGCTCTTCATCATCTTCATCATCAGTCTCATCCAACTCTTCTGTTAAAAGACACAATGAACTAATGGCTGTGTTGGTAGACATCAATAACAACTTGAAAAATATACACACAGAAATCAACAAGCAGTATCGCTTCAATTGTGACTTAACAAAGAGCATGGCAGACCTCACTGACATCCTGAGGAGTCAAAACCAACCCACACAACCAGCAGCTGAGTGTCCTCCACCCACATATCATCATCCGGATTACAGCCACAGCAACACCCATCACCGTCTTGACCATTCTGCAACTGAAACATCTACCGTCCGATACAACCAGCACCGTGACCGTTCTCCTTTGCGCCCCAGAAATCACGACTCAAGGGACAGACATGACAAGGAAAACCACCGCGACAGAAGATTCGTGCATCGTCGTATGTATTAGTTGTCTGAAACATTGAAACATTGTCATTTCACTTACAATAAACCTTGAATAACATCTTTTAAAGCTTTGCATATTCAGGATTGTATCATTTAGTGCTTTAAATTATCTAGTCATTTTGTTTAGAAGGTTTAATAATTATTTAAGTATAAATGTTTGCAAGTGAATACATGTTGACTAATTAACTTTGGTATTCAAGTTAAAATATGGTATTCAAGATTTTCTTGAGAGTAATTTTTTTTGTTGTATGTAAAAATATTGCTGAACAGTCAGTTAAATTATTTACATTGTGTTTACTTGTACAAATTGGAAGTCTAGTCATCACATTATTTATATTGACTTTCTCTGATCTCAAATAATTTATTATTGTACATAGGATTGAAATTTGTTGTGATTGTTTTTACAGCATTTTGTTGTATGGTAGTTCTTGTGCTTTAAGCAGTGAAACATAACACTGTACAAAGTGTTGTACCTTAAAAAAAATGCTCTAAATCACACTGTACAAAGTGTTTATTTTTTATATATATATCAGTTTTACTGATATTGTAACTGTTAGAGAGTTAACGTACAAATTTTTAATTACTTAATTATTTAAAAGAGGACCTTTAAAATTGAAGGAGGGGTAATGTCATGCCCTAGATTGTTCATGAAAACATGTGTTTATGTACATTTACATAGTTCATTTTTACCGTTTATGTTTTGCATCTAAATGACTATGTCACTGTTATTTAATGCTTTTATTGGATGCTGTGTGGAAGTTAGAGCTGATAACAGCCGATGCCTACCTTTTGCGCTTCTTTATTATTTGTAATATCCTTTTTAAAAGTCTCATTTTATTAGCGTCTGTTAATGTGGCAGCCATTTTTGCATAAACAGGAAGTTGATTTCCTGATGCTGACATAAGTGCACTCTGGGTAGTTTACAGTGACTACAGTATTTTGACAGACTAGTCATACGATATCATTTGTTAAATACTCGTATTCCTTCTTAAAAATTGTTTAAAAAGGTAATAGTTGTCTTTATAAATGATTTATTTATTTAATTGATATGTACTTGACTTCTGTTTCATAGTAATATTGTCAGAAATATCGTTTTAATATCAGTGACATTTACCGTGTCAAGAACGCTCAAATTCTATTGTGCGCTCTTGCGCGCTGTGCTGCGCGTTGTTTGTGCGATTTTTGTGCACAATTCATATGTGCGCTTTTACGTTATTATTGCACAACATTATGTGTGCGCTTTTGGAGAGTATAAAAGGCACTGAAAATTCTCATTCAAGGACTCTGAACTTTGTTTTCCTAGGTGTGAGACCTATTTTATTTTTCTTATATAAGCATTTAAAATACAGTTTTCAATAAGACTTAGCTATTAAAATTAAGACTGAATTTTATAAATACTTAAAAATTGCAATTGTCATTTTTTTAGAACATTATAAAATAGAAAGTGCAAATACTTAACATGACACATGTACGTGTATATTGCTGTATTATAATGTAAATGTCTGAAAATAAATCTGTCTGTTAAGAAATATATATATTGAAAGTTGTTATTTATTTATTCGTTATGAATGAATAAAATTTAGAAAGGTTATAAATCTTTAGTTTGTATATTTTTTGACAATTTTAAAACAACTGAATAGGCAAAATGTTATTCTTAGTTTACTGTTTATCAGAGTCCATTTTAGTTCCATGTTAAACTTGAACAAAAGCTTCAAGTTTGGAAAAGTTAAAGAAATTGAAGTAAAATCACAGCTACCGCTCGGCTCGTGACAATATTCTATATAAATACACATGTTACCTTGGATGAAACAAAAATTTCAAATGATTATGATTGAGACTTAATTTGACATCTAGAAAAGTGAAGTCATTTGCAAGTTTTTTCTGGTTTTCATCAACGGAAGCATCGTCACCCTGTAGTTAGTCAGGTTTCAGACACGGTAGGAAACCGTAGTCCCACTTTCCGTCGTCGCAATAGTTCATCAGGGTACTTCCTTTGGCGCAAGACTGTGTGACATTGACCCCGTCCATCACGAGATCCGGAAGGAACCGGAAGATGCGTAATTGCATCCTTTAGATCCACAAACGCCGGTCGGGCACATTACTCTGTAAGAGGCGATCGTGAAATAAGATATCACTGTTATGAGGAATAAATAGTTTGTAGCATAATCGTCGTTATAAAAAAAACTGAATGACTTAGTTTTTTCTTCTAAATATTTCATATATGACTCTAAGGCACGTCGTAACGAGAAACCTTACTTCGAGATATCTGATTCGTTGTAACGAGATACCTTACTCGTTGTAACTAGATACATGACTCGTTGTAGCGAAATACCTGACTCGTTTTAACGAGATTCCTGACTCGTTCCAATAATATAACCGACTCGCTGAAATGAGGTAACTGATTCTTTGAAACGAGAAACCTGAGTTGTTGTAACGAGATACCTGACTCGTTGTAACGACATACCTGACTCGTTGTAATGAGATACCTGACTCGTTGTAACGAGATACCCAATTCGTTGTAACAAGAAACCTGCTTCGTTGTAACAAGATATATGAATCGTTATAATGAGAAACTGAAATATTGTAATGAGATTTATAACTCGTTGCTATGGGATTCATGACTCGTTGTAACAAGTTATCTGATTCGATGTAACGAGATACATGTCACGTTGTTAAGAGATACTTGACTCGTTGTAACGAAATACCTGATTCATTGTAACGAGTTATTTCAGTCTTTGTAATGAGATACATGACTTGCTATAACGAGATATCTGATCAGTTGTAATAAGATACCTGGCTCGTTGTTGCGAGCTGCTTGACTTGTTTTACGTGTTACATTACTCTTTGTTACATGACTTGCTGTAACGAGACACCTGATCAGTTGTTATAAGATATCTGATTCGTTGTAATAAGATACATCACTCGTTGTAATGAGATACCTGTCTCGTTGTAACGAGATACATGATTCGTTGTAACGAGACACCTGATCAGTTGTAATAAGATATCTGACTCGTTGTAATAGGATGCCTGACTCGTTGTAATGAGATACATGACGTGCTGTAACGAGACACCTGATCAGTTGGAATAAGATACCTGATTCGTTGTAACGAGATACCTTACTTGTTGTAATGAGATACCTGACTCGTTGTAACGAGATACATGATTCGTTATAACGAGGTACCTGACTTGTTGTCATGAGTTACCTGATTCGTAGTTACGAGATACCTGACTCGTTGTAATGAGAGACCTGATTCGTTGTAAAGAGATACCTGACTTGTTGATACTCGTTGTTATGAGATACCTGACGTGTTGTAATAAGGTACCTGATTCGTTGTAACGAGATGCATGATTCGTTGTTTTGTGATACATGACTCGTTGCAACGCGATACCTGACTCGTTGTATCGATTAACCTGACTTGGTGTAATAAAATACCCGACTCGTTGTAACGAGATTCCTGAATCGTAACGAGGTACCTGACTTGTTGTAATCAGATAGCTGACTCGTACTAACGACACAATAAGTCATGGTGACTACGCAATAGGTCATTGAAACGATAGTTCGTACGAGTTAAATACACGTTGTCACAGCATGTTTCAAAGTTCCTGTTACAAAAAAAAGGCTAACAAAACTTCTTTTGATGTAAATCTGAGAGATTTAACTACTTTTCAAAGTGCACGCACATATATTGATGGATTATTTAGTTGCAACACAGTATGAACAGTAAATACTTAATTTAAACACGGTCATGGTATATATATGTTATAAATAGTGTGCAGCTTACTTTAAGTGCTTGATTTACAGCGTACAAAAAAAATGAACGTTAAGTAGAACAGAAAAATAAGATCAACCTTGCAAATATAGCGTATCCCAGAGATACAAGATAATTATTTTTTCATCTTCGTAATCGGGGTTTATAAGAATAAGCGTGAATTGTCGTCCCAGATTAACCTGTGCAGTCCGCAAAGGCTGATCAGGGGCGACCTTTCAGCTTCATTTGTATTTTTCGTTTCGATTGCAAGCATTAAACCCCGTTTTCGCAGAGCGATGTATTCGGAATCTGGATCTCTACTTATCCATCACACTTAAAGACAAGTCTGCATTTGTGTGATTATCACAAATGTAAAAAAGGCACGTTTTTTTTTATCTCGATTGAATGATCACTGAATAGGTGATACATGAAGTGTTTATGTTTTAATGGTGACATCCGTGAAAAAACAACAGTAAAGTGACTCAAGAGTTTCGGCAGTAATTTCACATGTCAAGTGAGTAAATTGAATCCAATTCACATACCGACTAATATTATTAAGATAAACAATATACATATTAACGCTATACTTAAATAGTCCATATATATTTTAATTTGAACAACTGAATTCCGCTTAATTTCTTTGAAAGAAACATAAATTGAATATCAAGTTTCTGTACGTTTAAAACAATCTGCCATATTCCCACTTTCACGCATTTATTACCTTGGAATTCCAGTTTATTTAATGTTTTCCGATGCATTTGACGGAAAAAAATCAGTGATTCAAAATTGGTAGTTCTATGTTTCAAACATTAACCGCAAAAGGGAAAATAAGTGATAATTTTTTTAATGTTCAGCACGGACATCTTTTCGCTGGTTTCCTATTAAAAATGTAAATGAAACAGATTGTCAACCATGCCGGACGCACAATATTGAGTAAGAAGTCATTACTTTATTATTCCCGCGAAATTTTTGCAATGAAGCTCGTGCATTTATTTGTACAAAATGTTTTTTAACATCCTTCAAATCATGTTGAAGTTATAAAGCCGACAAGCCCTATTTTTAAAGTTTCTGCGTTTTACATTTGATCTTATAGTTTGACCTAGATCTTAAATGTATCCCTGTGGTTGTTGCAAATATGGGTGAACATGCACTAGATTAATAGACAACTGAAAGTAAAATTATGTATTTCTACCTTTGACCTACACGTCTGACATTTACCTTGAAGGCAGCAAATAGATCGTGCGGTGTACGTAATGTAAATTTCAATGTAAAGCCGTGTTTTACAGTGGATAAGCCGTATGTTGACAAAAAAGTATTGTATTTTTACCTTTCACCTTAAAGTCCGTTTAAGTTTCGGGGCATAAAGACAGACGTACGGACTGCTAAACCGACGGACTTACTGGACAGGGTATGCTCATGAGATTTTTAAAGGCCAGGCATGACAACAACAATAACAACACACACGCACATTTTTTTAAGAGAAATAAAAACAAAACACAAACAAGATGCACGAGAGTTTCTTATACGTATTTAAATCTGTATAACACATTTAGAGCTTGGAGCCTGCGATGGATTGGAATTAATAGAAAGAACTAGATTAACCAGGGCAGAAACTTTCCGCTTTTATGAAATTCTTGGATTAAAGGAAGTCTCAACTAAACGATTTTTCTATGTAGGTGGGAAGTGTCATCCCTGATAAGCATTTTCGAAGTGCACGGGCTTATCTGGTACGACATTTTACGCACATGCATTAAGCCACGTCTTCCTTGAGCTAGACTCATACCCATTAAATGTGTCACTTACTTTTGCAGATAGGTTCCCTTGGCAACCAGCGGCCCTTGTGACACCATGCCCTTTCAATTCCTAGTAAGGGATAAGCGTCGTCACCGCAATTTATCTTCACCGCCGTACCATGGGGGAGTCCGATGTTAAATTCTCTACCGTCGGGCAGCGGAGATTCGGACTCCGTTTCGGTTGAATATGGACCCGATTGATACAGTGTGAAATTGGCACTCAACTGTGGGCAGCGCACTGTTATTTTGAATAAATACATAATAATAATGTAGTACCTTATAATTACAGATCCTTTAAATAACCGTAGTGTTCGTTGAGAAGACAGCAACGGCAGACGACCATTTATTTTAATATCACGAAAAGACGAGTAACCTCGCGTTGGTTTATGTTTTTGTTCTTACACTAGCTCAAAACTATATGGTCATATTGATAAACACATCTTACATAATAGCGGTAATCTATATTATTTATAGTTATTTATTATCTGCACCGTACATTTAGTGATGCATAATGTATGTATCTGAAACAATAGGATAGTTTCCTTACAATTGTCTCGACATGCACAGATAATATTGTCTTCACCAAATAAAGGCATGATCGCGAAAATACATTAAAGCTCAGATCAAAAGCTGGGATATGACGAATTGTTCTGTATCATATCTGAACCTCACTAACACGATTTTACATATGCACGGACGTCTCGAAGAATTTCAATTACGCCATACGTCATTTTAGTATGTTAATATATTTGATGACTTATACAATATGTGTTGGTCCTTAAACCGGAAAAATCATGCATTGGGTGCTAAAAAACAGCATTTAATTTAAAAATTATATTGTATGTGAAAAAAAGGCTTGTTGTTTGGATATTTTTTAACAATGAGTTCAATATTAAATCGGCCAACTTGCAGTGCATTATTGCTAAAATATGCTTATAATAAATAAATAAATAAAAGCGAAAATATTTGTTATTTCAATTAATTAATTGTTAACAAACTCCATGAATATCGAAATCCGATGAATATATGTATATTTTACTCTAGCTACAAAATACAACACTGTCTCATAATTAAAAGTTCACACCATTGGTTTTTACAGAAAACTTAATTTATATATTGATCTCTTTTATCTAACTCTCTAGTTTGAGTAGTTATTGCTATATTCTCTTTTTTCTCCGACGTCATCGTTGCCTGGTGTGTTGTTGTAATGGTGGGTGTGGTGGTTGTTGTTGTAGGTTTGTTGTTGTTGTAGGTGTAGTGATTGTAATAGGTGTGGTGGCTGTTATAGGTATGTGGTTGTGATAGGTATGGTGGTTGTTATAGGTGTGGTGATTGTGATAGGTTTGGTGGTTGTTATAGGTGTGGTGGTTGTGATAGGTGTGGTGATTTTTATAGGTGTGGTGGTTGTTATAATTGTGGTGGTTGTTATAGGTGTGGTGGCAGTTATAGGTGTAGTTGCTGAAAGTGTGGTTGTTGCTGTTGATGTGGTAATTGTTATGGGTGTTTTGGATGTTGTAGTTGTGGTAGTTGTTGTGGCTGTGGTGGTTGTACCGCAAATGGTGTCGGCTGACGTCCATTCGCCGTGAACGCACGTAACGTGCGACGTCATTCCACGCTTATCGAAGCCTGTGTTACATGTGTAGGCTACAACAGTCCTGTGTGGAAAGGTTATGTAGGGATCGATTCTTTCGGACGCTGTGGCATTCTCAACCCTAGGAGGTGCTCTGCATCGTTTGTATTCTAAAATTGAAACGTGCTCTGTGAAAACGGGTCTTCATGAATATGCGTATAGTGTCGTCGCAGATTAGCCTGTGCAGTCATCACAGACTAATCAGGGACGACAATTACCGCTTAAATGAAGTATTTTATTTACGACAATCATCTTTATTCGAACAGTGTCGCATCTGGTACTTCACTTTACGCACATGCATTAAACCCATTTACATTGCCGCATCTGGTACTTCATTTTACGCACATGCATTAAACCCATTTGCAGTGCCGCATCTGGTACTTCACTTTACGCACATGCATTAAACCCATTAACAGTGCCGCATTTGGTACTTCACTTTACGCACATGCATTCAACCCATTTACAGTGCCGCATCTGGTACTTCACTTTACGCACATGCATTAAACCCATTTACAGTGTCGCATCTGGTACTTCACTTTACGCACATGCATTAAACCCATTTACAGTGTCGAATCTGGTACTTCACTTTACGCACATGCATTAAAACCATTTACAGTGTCGCATCTGGTACTACACTTTACGCACATGCATTCAACCCATTTACAGTGTCGCATCTGGTACTTCACTTTACGCACATGCATAACACCCATTAACAGTGTCGCATCTGGTACTTCACTTAACGCACATGCATTAGACCCAATTACATTGCCGCAGCTGGTACTTCACTTTACGCACATGCATTAAACCAATTTGCAGTGCCGCATCTGGTACTTTACGCACATGCATTAAACCCATTTACAGTGCCGCATCTGGTAATTCACTTAACGCACATGTATTAAACCCATTTACAGTGTCGCATCTGGTTTTTCACTTAACGCACATGCATTAAACCCATTTACAATGTCGCATCTGGTACTTCACTTTACGCACATGCATTAAACACATTTACAGGGCCGCATCTGGTACTTCACTGTACGCACATGCATTAAACCCATTTATAGTGTCGCATCTGGTACTTCACTTAACGCACACGCATTAAACCCATTTACAGTGTCGCATCTGGTACATCACTTTACGCACATGCATTAACCCTTTTACAGTGTCGCCTCTGGTATTTCACTTTACGCACATGCATTATCCTTTAAATACAGTCTACTAACATTAAAACTACAGGAAAGCAGTGTATTGCTTGAATTGTGGATATGCTGTTTGCCATACAACTGGGTAATTGCGTGATCGATTTATACCAGCTAAACAATACAGAGATATTATTGATATACATGCCGAACATAAAGATGATTAAATAATGCTTTGCAAAACGCAGTATTCCAACATATACAAACCTTGACAAACCGGAAGTGCTGGTTCCCAATAGCCGGCTCTGCACAAATGCGTGCTGACTTTATGCACAGCATCCCCTTGACGGTCCTTGTTACATACCACCCGGATCCACTTGCCGTCATGCAGGTTCTCTCCGGCAGTGTACTGGGTCTTTCCGGAAGCAGTTCGCCCGTGATACGGCCGGTAACTCGCACTGCTGAACTGCGAACCCGACGGGATCACACAGGCTGAGGAAACTAGGAAAGAGCATCGCTCTGGGAAAATGGGATTTAATGCATTCATTTTATGCATTAAACCTCCCAACCTTCCCAAGAGTGAGTCTCAATTGTAAAGGCCTATGATGTTTGAGTCAACACATACACATGTATATTTACTTACCGCCTGGTGAAAATTTAGGGCTACAGATATCTTTAAAATACTGTCTAATAACATAAAAACTACAGGAAAGCATTTTATTGAAGGTTTTGTGGATATGCTGTATGCCATGCAACTGGGTTATTGCGATATCCATTTATACCAGCTTAACACAACAGAGATATAATTGATATAACATTCAAACACAAAGATGATTAAATATTGCTTTGCAAAACACATTATTCCAAGATCCCCATACCTGGGCAAACCGGAAGTGGTGGACTCCAATTTCCGGCGCTGCATTCATGATTGCTGACTTTTAAAACATTATTTCCTTCACCGTCCTTGTTACATACCACCCGGATCCACGTGTCGACAACAAGCCGCTCTCCGGCAGTGTACTGGGTCTTTCCGGAATCAGCTCGCCCGTAAAACGGCCGGTACATAGCCTTGCTGAACTGCGAACCGGATGGGATCACACAGTCTGATGAAAAAAAAGAAAGAGCCTCGCTCTGGGAAAATGTTACACTTCACTCGTATCCTCGTACCGACAATAAGCCGCTCTCCGGCGTTGTATTGGGTCTTTCCGGAATCAGTTCGCCTTTACAGTCGGTAACTCGCCCTGCTGAATTGCGAACCCGATGGGATCACATAGTCTTAGGAAAACAATACGTATGAGCCTCGCTCTGAGAAAACGAACGGAATGTATTGCAACTGCATACGGTGTCTTCAAGATTAACATGTGCAGTCCGCACAGGCTTATTAGGAACGACAGTTGTGGCTTAAACTGGACTTTCCCTAACAAAAGATCTCCTTCATACCAAAAATTATCATAAAAGCGGAAAGTGTCGTCCCTCATTAACATGTGCGGACTTCACAAGCTATCCGCGACGACACTTTACGCAATCAATAACACGTATATTATTTTGTCAAGACAAAAATAACACAGTATATCATAAAATACCATATTTGATTATCTACCTATCTCAATATTTAATTTATAATTACGACATCCAAATTTAGAAAAGACAATTTTATGTTGTAATGGTATCTGTTCAGAGGAAAGATAACTTTCTTTATCTAGCATTGTTTTGTAATACATATTATGGTTACAGCCAGATGAATTGTTTTTATTACTTTGCCAGTTTTGAGCGGAACAATTAGTAATGCGTTTGCGAAAGTGTCTTATTGAATTAACAAACATCACTTATTTCGTGACTTATCCATGCATATCTTTAGCCATAACGAAATAACATTGTTTTGACTTGTTATGCGCAATAATTTCTTGCAGAGTCATCAAACGCTTATAACATTATATAAAATTGTTTAGGGAATCTATGATTAGGCATAGCTAGTAATATACGCCTGTATTTTATAAATTTGACAAAGGAGGTAACACATAATGGGGGACGCCCGCATTCACCATGAACAAGATATTTGTAAGTAGGTTTTTAACATACACAATTCGTTTACAAAATGTGTAATGTACAACTTCAAGTGGGTCAATGAATTGGTATCCCCATATTTGTGATCCTTAACATAGAGTCGATTTATCATACAATTGAATAATATAGATAATTATTTAATCGGAAAATACTCGAATGATTGTGTATAATTGTAAATTGCTATAAGTGCTTGTGCACTAAGCTTTTCATATGCAGGGCTGCAAGATCATTCCGGTGTAAACATGAATCCCATCTTTTTATAAATGGAGGTTGTATTTATTCGCGTGCCACGGGAACTCCAATGTTCGTTATGTCGTACAGGCCCACCGTTTCTAAATACAATTGTTTCTGTTTATGGAGATTAATTTTCATTCCAGTTAAGGCACAAAATTCGTCAATAACTTGTTCTGCCGTATCACATAATTATTTTGAGCCTAGATTTACATAACGGTGCTAATTGTATGGACGACCAGTGTAGGTCCATATAAGCATGTGCAGTCTGCACAGGCTAATCAGGGAGGAAACTTTCATCTTGCGGTAATTTTCGTTTAAAGGAAGTCTCTTATTAGCGAAAATGAAGTATATTCGGAGATATTATGTATTGTCCCTACTTTTCAGAGTGAGAACTGCACAGGCTAATCTGGGACGACACTTAACGTACACTCATTTAGCCCGATTTTTCCAGAGCTCATTTATTATTGAAATTTTAACATTGCGCTCAAATCTTCGAAGCTACAGCGATTACTAATTTTCCCCGAATGTTGTTCAAAGATTTGGGGTTTAAATGTCTTACACAGTTGCGCTCTTGTTTTGATAGCGATCGGAACGAATCATTCCAAAGTGATTGTCGTTCAGTAAAGTGATACATGTTCTTTAACATAATTACGTGTTTTATCTTGATGAAGCAGACTCGGATTATGTGTCATCTAGATAAACCTGTTTAAAGGAAGGATCTTCAAAACGAAAATCAAGTTGAGTCGTAAACTGGATTTTCGTTGAAAAGATACTTCTTTCAAACAATAAATTATATGGAAGCGGAAATTGCGGACTGCACAAACTGTTCTGGGATGACACTTTACGGAAAGGCATTGGCCCAGTTTTCTCAGAACGCGACTCATTAAAAGCAGTGAGCGAAACTCTGTCATATTTTATATGGCACTCACGGAAACCAGTTTTATGATAAACATATGTTCAATCCAAAAATGTTACAACTTAGATTCTTTCCTTAACTGAAGTGTGAGAAATACCGTTTTTCGACGAGGATTATGTAACAAAATATTTGTGAAATTTGTTTCAGGAAACAGCCTTCACAATAGTCAGTAGACTTTGCCAACCGGAGTTTAAGTTATCCGCTTAATGTCAACTCGTGCCTCGAAATGGTGAAATCGCAGCGTTATTTATTTCAATTATGTACGGTGGCACTTCATACGTAGTTTGCTTAGCAAAAGAAACAATGCATCAAAGACATTCGACACACATGTTTGTAATAACCGTACTGTCCTACATGACGGTTTGCTCCAAGCCAAAGAATATAAATGTGAAAAAGACACTTGGCTTGACGACATGTTTTAGTTTTGAAATGCGCCCACCAGTACACGTTTCCCTTTAAATATTTACAAAATGTACGGTAACGTGCATTTTTGGTATGTTTTTCTTGGGTCGCTATAAGCAATACAATTATAACTCTTATAACGTAAGCATCTTAAATGATCTTCTGGCGTGTGTTTGGTTCTTACCTGTGTCTTCACATTTAATCCAGGTTGCGTTTGGTGTTCCCGGGCAAACACAATCGCAGTTTTTATCACGAAACCCAGGACATGTTTGGGTGTTGCAATTTTCTTTAAATGAACAAGGTTAAATAGATAGGTTAAACAATGTTCAAATTGTTTTCTTAAATTGTTCATGAAAAGCAAAAAAAAACATTTGCTGAATAGTAATGTAATATAATTTTTTTCTTTTTGCTTACGGACAGACAGTGTTACGGATAAAAAGAGGAAGATATTCACAAACGTTTATAGTTCAAATTATAGATCACTGTGTACACCAAGTTTCATGATAAAATGTTATGTACTTTTTTTTAAGTAACAATTACTTGATCTTTGTAATGGGTCGTGCTTAATCGTTAGACAAACGGACGGATGGACGGATTGAAAGACTGAAAACAATGGCGCAGAGTAAACCTCAAGTCCCCTCCCGTGAATCCGTTACAGACTAATAAAATATTTATTCGTTGTATCCAATCAAAGTTAACATGGTTATACACGTGTGTCTTTCGGCTACAAAATGGCGGCTGTCGGATCAGTGTAATTATAGACTTGATCATCTTAAATAAATTGTAAGCGTCGAATCATAAGTCAAGTGCAGTACTTATTGTTAATTTGTTACATAATATCAAAGGAACAATACGTAAATGTAATAGTCTAGCAGTATAGTTTGAAAATATATAGAGACATGTCATTCATATTTGTTGAACCTAGTATTGTGAACTATTTGTCGTAACTATTCAGAAGGTATATACATATATTAATATATTCAACATTATAAGTAGTAGGGCATATAGCATATATTGATATATGTCCGTGATGCACGTGGAAAGTAAATTGCCATGTGTAAGCTAGGCATCGAAAAATAATCCAATATTTATTTAAATTCTTGTGTGAATAATTCAACCTTGCGCTAATATAAATGATGCACCTCAAAACAGCATTTATTTAGGGTTTTTTAGAAGAACCCTGATTTAGTTTTTTTTAAATGTCTGCTAAAATTGAATCATGGTTTGAGAAGTCAGTTACTACGTGCAGTTACATCTACTTTATAATAATAGGTAACATAAGCTCGATCAAAGTTGTTATCATCTTTTTGTTTATTAATTTGAAAATAATAAAAAATATACAGCGCAGCTCATAGCCATTAAATAATGCCCGAGATGTCATCGCGATCGTCGTGTTAGGCCAACGCGGCCAATAACAATAGCATGGTTATTAAAACAGCATGCGACCGACCATTCTTATACGCGGTGCGTGTCTCTGCAAAACACCACGACGTTGTCTAAATTACAGTACATGAAACCTTCAATTGCATTGTAAAGTACAATATAATGTTCATTAAGCACATTAAAAACGTTAATATTTTTTTTGGTTCCAAACATTAAAATAAAGAGCAAGAACCAGGAAAGATTCGGCACATAATGATACATTATAATATACCTTAAAGACAATAATTTACCTGAGGTACACTTAGCACCTTTGCAGAGATCGGAACAAACTTCTTTGTAGCAAGTGTATGCGGAAAGATGGGGAGGCGGACACACACGTACACAAATCCTAAAAATAAAGATATTAATCAGACCAACCTGCACATTTGTACATGGCGTTGACAATTTGTACATCGTATAAGCTTAAAGTTCGTGCTTCACCAATAACATCACGATACGCAGGACTTATTGGCTCTATTGTTATGTCGTCATCTTTTATTGCAAAGCTCTGGAATAACAATGCATTAACTTAACAAGTTGTTTAAAACAATCTATATACATAAACAATGGCGCTGTTAATCAAAGGCACAACTTATTCATTGATCGTGCAACAGCATTCTTATATATTATGTACAATACAAAAACTGACTCAGCACTTCAAATTTTCTTGGAGAAATTATATAACGATCATTACAAAGAGCATGGAACATATTTACATATATGTACACGTGGGCCATAATGCATGATGCTGTAGAAGTCATATGGCTTGTTGTAATGAAGGTAAGTGCCATTTAGTAGTTTGTTGAAATTATGCCAGTTTTCTTTTCTTATTTTTTCTTTATGAACGTGGACATAGTCATCCCTGTCCGCCCGTGATTGTTCGTGCCAAAGTCCAATAGCGTGACCCAGCTCATGCAAGATGATGGGTATCTTTGAAATGTATAGCATAACTTGATAAGTTTAATATATTGTCAATAATTACTGATGCAAGCGCATCGTGAGCTAATAAAATCATCGTAAATGACTTAACACAATAGTTTGATAAATTATCCACACTGGATGCAGTTGTGAACAAATCAGAGAATCAGAGGATATTTAAAGTACTAATGTAATTTTTCATATAGATTAAAAGAACTTATTAAAATAACATTCAAAATATCAAAACAAACCAGAAAGACCGCGTCGATTAAGCCATGCTCCTTAAGGGAACTGTTCACAGATTGGATTATATTGACAATGTTTCGATATTGTGAAATAAAACAATATATATATATATATATATATATATATATATATATATATATATATATATATATATATATATATATATATATATATAGTTGAAAGACGCTATATCTACATTGAACGCAAATGTTTATCAGTAACTCTGATATCAGAGGGGTAATCACGTGAAAACAAGATGGCGACGTCAATGCCGAGGTAGGTATTTTTCGTCGTTTTGTACCCTGTATTACTTGTATTATTTTTTTATTCCGCTCACTTTCCAGCCTTATTCGGAAGAAAATGACGCTCTATATATCGACTTTACTCGGTGCGAAATGTCTTAGCGGGATGACCTAATAAGGGCTCTACTAAGAAAATGTGTTGGGAGTAAAGTCGAGATATAAAGCGAATTTAAATACGAAATAAACGCTTATCAACTTTTTACTGATATGGCTGGAAAGTGTGCGTCATTGAAAAATTAATCACACGTAATGAAGGGTATAAAACGGCAAAAAATAACGGTATGGACGTCGCCATCTTGACTATCAGAGAAAATTAAAGATAACCAAAAGTTATCCGCTGGATAATAGTTATCCAAATTGATACAATTTGCCGCAGGTGATTATCCTCTGTGGTTATAAACGCTGTTAAATACCGTTACTCAATCCGCTATCACTTCTATTGCGCAAATCCCAACAACAACGCCCTTTACCAGGGTGCAGAATCAACGGGGTTTCCAGGGGTTTACACACGGGCTGGACAGAATGTACTCACACCGTTAAGAACTTAATTTTGCAAATATATCAAGTTATTGAAATACATTTGCAAAAATCTATAGTGCATAAAATACAAGAAAAAAGTTTTTCTTGCAGTTTGTGTCGACATCTTGAGGTATAAGAAAAAAACCGAGAATACGTCTGAAATCGGTGACAAAATTTCACGTTGCGTGACACATAACCGAGTTAAATGAATGCAGTAAAAATGAATCGTTTGAACAAGAAAACATGCTTATTACATACAGTAATTCTGGTGTATTTCACATTGCCACAAGCAGCATAAAAATCTGTCTTTAATGCATTATTAAAAATTCTGGAGAAAACTTGCTTTAAAAAAGTTATTTAAAATAAAGAACCAGTTACAGTCGTGTTTAAATCCATTAAAGTTAAAAGGTTGAACCCCAAAAAGTCACGTGATCCTGCACCTTGTTTACTGCAGCAACACTTTGCGCCTAAACGCGTTACATTACAATAAAACTACTTGTATGCATAAAATCTCCAAAAACACAATATTTGAAGGGAGGGTTTTGGTTGTAATGACACCACATATTATAAATATCAAAGAAACAAAGTAAGGATTGCTGTCAGTTAATAACTGACCGTTTGGTCCATATACAAAAAGACAAATTCAGCCTAAGTAACCTATTTGAAAATACAGGTATGTTTCTTTTTAATTTTCTTCGATTATATTGATATATTGTTATATAGAAATAGTTTCAGTGTATTTGGTCTTTTCTCCGGTACAGTCACACACGATAACTCTGACGCTAAATATGACACAATTAATTGTTAGATAAAAAGTATACACTAAAACGTAGTTCACAAATAAAAACGCCATCAACGTAAATGTGAACACAATAATTGAAAGTAAGTCTTATTAGTATTCCTTTTACATAATTGCAGGTGTTGAATGTTCTTTGGACATAAGAGACTTGAGAAGTCAAGTTGATTTCGAAGGTTCTTTGTAACAACAAGAAATACCAATAAGCAATATATCGGCCATCAAATAATCGTGCTCTTGATGTAATTAATGCACTCTTTTGATACATTTGCAGCCTTAAACACATGTGTTAACATAATCTCACTATTTCGATAGTTGCTTCGCATTTTGTCGTACGAGTCATTACCTGAAAAAAACAGGCATTCAATACCACGAATTATGTAATGCCTAGTAATTTACGTCGCAATGATATTCAAATCATTCAAAAACTTATTTATATAACAGCAAAAATGGTTGATATAGTATGCATTAAAACAGTGTAGGTCGCTAATAAAATATATAAAAAAATTGCTGATTTTTTAAAACACGATGATCAATATAACCCATAAAATATATCTTATTATTCATCCGGAAACGGGGTCAGGACATACTAAGAAATTCACTGCTGTTAGCCCGAAGTGACGATATTATAAATATATTACACCTCAACAAGTAATTACTTCATATATTTGAGATTAAAGTGTTTAGTGCCTGTGATATTTCGATATTCTTTCGCATGTGTGTAACGTAATTCACTGAATTGTAAATAACACATTATGCTATCCTAGGTGGTGTTAAGAGTATATTAAGCTTCGAACGCCGTTATTAATAACTTTTTAAAGAAGCAAGAACTACATGTCCAAACATTAAGGACAATTACGCACACGTTTAAGGAGCAACTATATCAACCTAAACGTAATTCACATTTTTAAATATTAAAGGCTCTATAAAGGTGAAGATCCGTAATTATTTACCGATTTTTAAATATTTTTTTCATATTTTATTTATAAAGGTTATCAAAAAACAATATATACTGCAACACGGTTGACTCGCGGTACTTGAGGAATATTCACTTGCGTCTAGAAACGATCTTCATATATCAGATAAATGATTTGAAGGACAGTCATATTAATATTAACTTTATTGGACATAGGCCTTTTTATTGCGAAAATACTTCAGTATTAACTGCCGTCGAAACAGTATTAACTGTCCGCAATTGCTATTTATGTTTTCTCCCGGTAGATTCGCGGTAAATAGATTAAACAGCATAATTTTAAATTAAACATGAATTATCAAAGCTCTGACAAACCCTTCAAAGTAACAATCAATAAAGTAAATCACAATTTAAATATATGGAATTTAAGGCATCAAATAAAATAAATAGCACAGTTATCTTTAGGCAATGTCGTATTTTTTTCGTTACGACAATTAAGTGAACTATACAAATTCAAATATTGTTAAAGTCTGAGTTTTACGACAGTTAATTACCAAAAATCGATTCCAATCTGTAGGAAAACATGTTTTCTGTCAGATTTGATAAGAAGGTAACGCAGGATTGTTAATAAACAAAATCCAGAGGGCGCTAATGAAATACCGCGACTCAACCAGACCCTCGACTTAACCGGGTTTGAGTATATATATATATGCTATTGGATATTACAGGATATTACAATAAAAAAAAAGCAAAACATAAAAAGTGTCATCCAAGTCAATTGTGTTTACAATCAATCAGTTTATTTACATCGCTGTTTACTCGGAAAAGAGAAAGTGAAAGTGACTCAGGTCACCAGAAATGTAACGATGATTTTTAACGTTTTCCGGTATCACCCACAAAGTAGGTCTCTTCTAAATGGTCAAAACGTTTGTAGTGATCTAATAAGTTACTTTCTGCTGGTTAAAAGTTGTTTAAAATATAATTAAAATAGATTTTTTTTTCGGCTATTTTTAGCATATGTCACCGCTCTGAGGCTACACATCAAGTTAGTTGCAAAAATGTAAACATTTCTTTCAATTATGAAACGGGTTTATCTTCCACAATTCTTGACAACGTTGTACCTAAGCTGTTTTATTAGCAGTTTTTATGCAAGAGTAACTGAAATCCGGTAAAATTCAGACTAGTTGATATGCATAATAAATGGATTTGTCACCTTTATAGAGCCTTTAACATGCATTTCTGTTACAGTGTGTGGTTAAATTTTCGATATAACTATTTGAACAAAAATGTTTAATATATAATGTAATAATTATAATTAGGTATTTAATCGCTTATATCAGTTATATGCACTCATTAACATTTCTATAAATAAACTTTTAATGAAACGACATCGCATACAATTTTGGGACATTGATAATAAACAGTTTTTCGTTTTTAAACATACACAATGTGGAAATATTGGATTGTACAATAAAGCCTATGGCAAGATAAATCTTTTGACATCAAAATAACTACATTTTCTGTTAAAATAAGCTTCATAAATTGAATAGAATATACGCAACACTGTTAGTGACACGCCAATAACATCAACAAAATATACATGTAGAGGTGTTTTCATTATTTTCTTTTAAAAACGTTAATCTCTTGTTGCTATCTTACATGCACGTTCACAACGACAATGTCAGGCATGACATTTATATATTTAAATTATATTTTTAAAATACGAAAACTTCGTCATCGTGTTGCCATATAGTTGTATGTTTTAATAATAGATTGTCCGTAACAGTATGTATTTATTTATTGTGAAAGTTGACACGCAAAGTTTCTATTATTATTATTTATTAAAATAAGCAGTTGAAAATATACCGTCATACATCCTGGTCGCTTAAGATTGACGAACTGCCGCTTTGTTTGTCGTCCTACATAGGAACTGCAACTATTGAAACAAAAAAGAATCGTATAATTAAGCAAAACTTACCTTCGGAAAAGAAAGGCTAAGGTTGATATTGATTTCATCCGATGAACAACTCCAAAAGGGCAAATACAGATTGAAGACGCCGCTCGCAGGCCAGGGCAATTTTTTTTGATAATGTATGATGCAAATTTAAGTAAGGAAGCCGGACAAGAACATCGCGTCACATTTTGGTCGTATGTAAATATCATGTCCCAATTTATCCAAGTTTGTAGCAGTAACTGTTCGCGCTATACATTTAAATAGGTTTTGTCCCACATCCGCGTAATTGTTGAACATGTAGTTGTTTACCTTTAATTTATTTAAGTACTTTTTTGCGTGTTAGCGATCTGGAAAATTATTATACCATTTTCGTCCATGGTGCAGTCGTAAGCCTAAGTTTCTTGGCACCATTTTTCCAACTTTGTTCTTCCACTTTTGTTACTTGAAGTTTTTCAATGTTTGAAGGCATTTTGTGTTTCTCTTGAAGATGTTTGGCCTTTTACTGCTTGTTTACGAACGTAATTCGTTTTGAACGACGCATGCTTAAGCGTCTTCTATATGCTCCCGAGTTTATATTTTGGTTGAAAGATATTGCTTAATTCCATCAATTCATCTTTCCCGTCTTTGCCCTTGACTGGGCAAGCAATCCAGCTCATCTTTGTTAGATTCTTTGTTACTCAAAAAAAGACTGAAAGATTCACCCATTTTTGCTTGTTCCTGTATCGGCTGCTGATCTGTTCAGCTCATAGACTTTGCACGTTTTATAGCCTTCACATAATGTTGTTATTTTACCACTTAGGAGTGCTCTCTAATGAATACGACCTTGACGGAGCGAACGGAATCGTTGCATTTCCCGTCAGCGCGACATTTGAAATTTGTTGGAAATAGCAGACTCCTTTTGAATAAAGTGTGTTTTTGCGCCCTTGCGTTTATTCAAATAATTCTAGAATTTGAACGACGTTTATATAAATACGATACTAGTCTCTTTCATATTTTGATTATTGGGTTTTATATACATAATCCATCTTTATTAAAATTAAGTTTACCTTTTGTAAGATTTCTTACAACCTTAGTTTGTGTCTTAATAAATACAGTGCAAAATGCAATTAGTTAGTATTAATTGCCATTATTAGTGGCATGGTATTAACCAATTAATAGCTTTCTATATAACAATTTAGATTGGTCTTATTGTTACTAACATTGTAGTTCTATGGTATCTACCAATTATATCAATATTGTTCATGGCTATATATCGATATAATACGTATCAACTATAATGCCGTATACATGTATAGTAGAACATCATTTGCGAACGATGTAAACATTGGTCCTAGTGTGTATTTTGTCGAATGGTATGTTTAACATTCTTTGAACATTTAATGATATAAGTAATTTAAAAACAGCTTATGTTAACTATTTAAATCCTGGTCTCTGCAAGATGCGTCCTTAATCTGTGAGGCCCTTATGGGAGTTCATACTTTGGATTAAACAACACATACTCGCGCTAAAGTGGCGATAGTATTTACATATCACGACCTTTTCGGTCAGTAAAAGGCTTTAGATAAGGGGAATGTATCAACTCAGAATGCCGTCTTTTATTAAACAAATGGAGCTTGAAGCCTTTTTAAATCAATATTTCATACTGTGATTGCCGATTGTTTTTAGCGATTCATCGCGTGAATTTAACGCAAGGATGAACATAACAAAATTATTCTAAATAGAATATACTTCAGATTGTTTACGTTAAATAATGATAATTTATCCAAGAACATTTATTGTTTATTTATTGTTATTCATCTGTCAAGATACAAACCTGTCCAACGACGGAATAAAATGAATGAAGTCGTCCTCCAATTCTCTTTGCACGAAGCTTAAACAAGTGAAGCTGCTCCACGTTTGCATTGCCGTCAGTATTTTCGTTCGATCAGTAGATTCTGAAATAAACGTATATGCTAATAAATGTACATAGTTAAATATATATGTTACTAAGGTTAAACTATAAGCAGTATATTGGTTTTCCCAATCATAGAAACGTATGTGTTAGTGCGGCTGCGTTGTAAGTTATGCTGCTATTTGCATGAAATTAGTATATTTAACCACCCCAAACCGAACGTCAGATGTTAGGACATTACTGAAAGCGTCATCTATCACGTAAGGTATTTGTCGAGGCCAACGCTTATCTTCCGTCACTGCATTTCTTTTTCCACGGTAGTTATAATCCTCATAATCGCTTTGTGCAAGACATGATCTGTATTCCTGTTCGGAGGCGTTGTCTTTGCTGAAAAAACACGAGACATATGAGAATTAAATGTCCAAAAGGCTTGATGGTTCTTTCACACCAAACGTTTTAAGCTACAGATAAATCGTGGATATCGTCTTTTCTCTGATTGGTTGAATTTATGGCATCTATAAGCTCCAGCAACTAAAGGGTTCAAGAAAATGGACTTGCTAACATATATAACATAAAAGTAAGTTATGCTAACCTGAATATAAGCTCATACATATCTTTTTCCAAGATCATGTCGTACTGAATCTTTACAAAGGGTCTGCTGCTGTCTTCCACTTTGTGATGGCACCAACCTGCCAAATGACATTGATGTTTGAATAAACCTAACCGAACTGGTTGTAATGAATGAGAAAAATACTTACTCACAGATTATTAAATAAGCTGTTAAAATGTCATGACTTACTTTCTGAATGACGTGCTTTCTTCGAGGACGTTGATGTATATTCTTCTAAAATAAAAATGTGATCAACAACATCTTTATTTATAGAAAGTAAAAATTGGAAGTATTGAGTATAGATACCTACCGCATAAAATAGCCAGTTTGCAAACACGTCTTTCACTTACGAACGATTTTACCACATAGTGTTTGCAAACATTTTTGTTTCTTTTGTTTTATAGTTTGTGTGTTGTTTTTAAGGTTTAGACAAAATTATGTAAAAAAAAGTCTCAATTTCAGCATAAAGTTCTTCTTTCATATTTTACGTAATACATTATATATTATTGAATGTTCTCTTTGAATTAGTATAGTAAGGTATCCGAGAAAGTAGATAAATATTTGTGTTGTAATTAAGGTGGAAAGTTTCTCAATAGGCAGAAAAATGTAAAACATAAGCACATATTGCATCTTGCTTAGAATTGAATTAAACAGGAAACTACCAATGCACAAATAACATTTTACTGCACCTCCGCTAAAACTAAATAAGATGCAAACAAAATATCAACATCAATAATTTCTAGAATAATAAGATATGAGCGGAATACCTTTTATTAAAACTAGAATCCTGAATATTGTGAATTACATGTAAAATAATGATACAGACATTTTTTAATCACGTCGTCATTTTCACTTAATGAAGTTCATTTTATTTGATTTTCTCCTGTTTACACACAGGTTCCCTTTTAAAAGTTTTCACAAAAATACGCTCAGATATAAACTTACCCGTTTACCACGCCATTTGGTTGTCATAGATTAGACTTCCTGCAAATGTAAGAGAATAATCAAGTGTTCACAACAATACTGACCTAATACTTAAAATGCAATACATAATAAATAACCTGCTGTGTATAGATGACAAATACAAAATCCGAAGAAATCACAAATTACTTCGTACATATACACGAATAAAAGTGAATAAACTGCTCGTGAACACTGAATTGCATTTATGATACTTTCCTTCTGCAGACCATAGTGCTTTGGAGGAGCACTTTGATTTTACAGTATCATTACACACTATTTTCCTTTCCGGGTATGATTACTGATTTCAGCCATATCGCTGTTCTGTGTTGCAGGGGTTGACATGCGAAGACACAATAACATGACAGGAAGAAGTGTACACAAGCCAGACGTATAGACCATTTGTATTTGTCGTGTTTGCAGGTCGCCATGTTGAAATCAGAGGCGCCAAGTTTGTACCCACCAGAACGACATTAAGACAAAAACATATCTCGTTCTTTTGCCCGTTTGTAAGCGTGTTTGAGCCTCTGGATTTTCCTTCTGACGTGTTGGCGGGTTTAAATAGCGACAGCGCGACATCACGTGCTCACTCGTCGTTCTGGCGTATTGTGTCGTCGCGCTTCAAGCCCGTCTTGGCAGAAATCAGCCACCATAATAACTTTGTTTAAAGAAGTAATTTTCAAAAAGTGTTTCTCCAATTTGATAAATGTTCAACTTGACAAATGATCGTGAAATTTTATATATATAAGACTTCACATAGCAAAGCACAAGTTTACGACGAACGAAAACTGACGCTCAGGGCATGACAGGCAAAAGGCGACCACAAAGCTCAATAATGATAATGGTGTGATAGGGAGCTCCTCCAAAAGTATTTTTAACTTGTATGCCCGTTTAGTGCAGCTTTTTTTCTCGGAATGTTATTTAAGCAACCTTACACCAAAGTCAGGTATTTATCACGCACATACGTTTTACGGTTTATGTAAACGTTAGTGATAAAAAATACATCTTCTATACAGAGGGGGTAATCAATATGGTGACGTCCATGTCGAGACAGTTATCTTTTCGCCGTTTTATACCCTTTCTTACTTTTGTTTATTTTTTAAATGACGCTCACTTTCCAGTCATATCAGTTAGCATGTGATTAGTGTTTATTTCGTATTAAAATTCGCTTTATATCTCGACTTTACTCCCCGCAAATTTTCTTAGTGGAGCTTAAATTCTGTTTGTTGTAAAATGCGTGTTTTGTAATGGTAACACATGACTTGAAATTGGAAAATATGCCATGGTGATTGAAGCAATGGCCGAATGAACAATTTCTTTACCTAAAAAAGGCTTGAGTGGATAGTTTAGTGGATTTTTACCATTTCGTAATATACACATTAACTTTAATATAAATCTGCGAAAGTAAATTTTCAATATTTCACCTTTTCTATGTTAGTATGGACCTGTACCCTTAAGATTCTGCTTATAAAGTATTGCCAATGTTTCGTATTTGAAAAATGATACAGTTAGTTTGTCTATGCCAAAAACAAGCAATTTAACAAACGGTTATTTCACCTTTTCAATACACTATGAATACTAAATTCCCGCGTTCGTGTCCAGCCTAAAACTTTGTTGTGCAAAGTGGGATTCTGAAATAATTTGATACTCATGACTCGTATCCATTAGACATGTCGCCTCGCGTGCAATAACCCGCATCACGTGCAACAACCATGTTGTTTACCTTAAAGTCAAAGTCACAGTCGAAATTGTAATTTTGTTTACAATCGTTTATGTTTATATAAATAAAACATTGTCGTATATCAATTTCCATGTCGCTAATTAACGGATTGCAAAATAAATTTGCGAAATTGAACATCACATATAAGATCACTGCAATATTATTGTGTATGTGTTAACGCAGTAACAAAACAAATACCTTGTTGTGTTGATTGTCATACACATGTATGTCTCATAACACTGATTTCTGTTTCCAGTGACATATCTTTGGGCATCAGTGTCTTATAAATGCGTTTCTAGATTTAACTCTTTAGGTTGTTTTAAATGGTGACTGTCAGTTTGTAATTTGGCAATTGCCATTTAACTATAATCTGTTTTTAAATAAACATTGAATAAACACATGCATAACTTACTATCAGTTGGCTCTTCACTTCGACTCATTTCGTTTTCTTTTTCCAGCAATCTAAACACGTCATCAATAGCCGCATGTACTTGTTGGAAAGTATGTACCTGTTCAAAAAGCAAGAGCATAGATCAACAACATATTTACTTGTAAATCTCTTTTACTTAAAAGGTTTTCTTTCAAATAGAATGCAAATACACAAGTTTGTTCAATAGTAAATAACAATGTTACTGTCTCGATTTCCTTATAGCAGAAAAAAATCTAAATGTAAAATCAGAAATTGCAAAGCCTGTTTATGTACTTGTATACATACAGTAATCAAAGACTAAATTAAGATGATTGAAATCCTTAATTTCTCGAAGTTCAGACAATCTTTGAAATTTAATGTATACAATGTATTTTCTTTGGACAGAATTAATATGTTTTACGGTATGGCACACACTCTTAAACGCGTTATTATTCGGCTATACGGACTATATATAATGTTGTTGGTCGTGTATTTGGAAAATGAACGATATTTGCTTGTTTTGTTTTGTTTTTACTTTTCTCCAAATGACTGTGGCAAACAGTTATAAGCGCTTTGTTATATTAACCATTTTGATGTACGATTATCAATTAGCGAAACGTTATTTCTTAACGATGCTGAGGTTGTATCTTTTCAGAAATATCTCTGATTTCACATTTCCCAAAGTATGAATCAATCCCTAATCGCAAAATTAACAGTTTAAAAAATATATTACAAGGAAAAAAGCTACCGACCTTTTTGGCTTTCTGTATTTGTATTTTTAATCACTCTCTTCGAAGATTATCTTTGGCACTCTTTCGCGACAACAGGCGAGGAGGTCACTTTACGAAAACACGTTTTTTCAAACAAAATAAGAGCAGTTAGCGGGACTTTAATAATATTATTAAATTCAGACTGTAAATTGCTGAATATTTAAAAGGTGAGATATCGATCAACATGGAGTCTGCGAAGGTTTCCGTTTCTGCGTGTCGTTAAACAGTATTTGACCTGCTATCTTTTGCGCATGCATAATTAGACCATCATGACCATTTGACGGCAATGATTAATTGGCTATTAAACACTCTCAAGTTTACCATGTTCCATTCCGTTATCTTTTAGCATGTGAGCGCATTGTATGTTGCAACGATAAACCTGATAACAAGAAAGAGTTGTATAATTTATACAAGAGGTTTGAGTAATTCGACTATTTTCATTCATAAATGGAAACAGAATGTGAATTTTGTGTTAAATGGACTATTATTGAACGGAGAGTATATAGAAAAAAAACAACAATAAACAATGTTTGTATTATACGTGTCGCGGAAGAGAATGTTTATAAATTATTAAAATAGTCCACTATCTGCTCCGTCTTAATGACGTAGTATTTTTGCTCAGCACAGGTCATTCATGATCGGAGGCTATTAATAGATGCGGGAAAATAAAACTTTTTCTGATAAACAAGTATACTGGGATGCTGCGTTACCTCGTTCATAGTGCATGCTACTTTAGCGGGGTTAAATTTGATATTTGATATTTGATATTGACAACGTTCTTTTGTTCTCAACAAATAGTGGAGATCTTTTATATTCACGGGTGCTAACAACGCAATAGTAGAAGGCCAAGTTTGTTTATATTCACAGTTCTCAATTTATAAAACGTTAAACATGAGTTCACCAATTACTAGAAGTATACTATAGACAACAATAAAAATGCTTTATAATCGCTAAAACCTAATATAAAAACAATTAAATATAACAAGAAATATATTTTATGAGGGTGGTCGGCGTAAATGTTGTTTTTTGAATAAAGTTTTTTTGTTGAAACTTTGAAACTAGATTCTACCATTTTCATGCATAACACAACTTAAACAAAATATTTTATCTGGCGATTTTGAGCTTAAGTTCATCTTTAGCATCTTAAAGTTTAAGCAACTGATCTGTAAAATTAAAAAATAATAATTTCTCCAATTTACAAGAAATCATATTTTCATTGATGCTATGCATGAACTGTATTATTATAAAGTACGAGTCCTACTCGGGGAGCGTTTTATTATCTCCTCTTCAGACACCAAGTACTGGCTCTTTTTAGGAAACGGACTCGACAGTGTGCATATCTGCCGATAATACTCGAAAGAGCGGTTGGCAGTAAATAGTTTTTTTATTTTATTATATTTTATATTATTTAAAAAAAGAATTAAAAAATACTACGTTTGAATGCAACCTAAATACAACGTTGCAGCAACGTTTGGAAAAAAAACGTCGGGAAAACTTTATAATACACCATTGTGACAACCAAACTTCAACGTTTGAATGCAACCTAAATACAACGTTGCAGCAACGTTGGAAATAAACGGCGGGAAATCTTTCATATAGACCATTGGTACAACCAAACTGCAACGTTCGAATGCAACCTAAATACAACGTTGCAGCAACGTTGGAAAAAAACGTCGGGAAAACTTTCATATGCACCATTGAGACAACCAAACTGCAACGTTTGAATGCAACCTAAATACAACGTTGCAGCAACGTTGGATAAAAACGATGGGAAAACATTCATATAGACCATTGGTACAACCAAACTGCAACGTTCGAATGCAACCTAAATAAAACGTTGCAGCAACGTTGGAAAAAAACGACGGGAAAACTTTCATATACACCATTGTGACAACCAAACTGCAACGTTTGATAAAACGTCCGATGTTTTGTATGCAACCTTGTGACAACGTTCGGTAATGGTTGCCGACGTTGCGACCTAAATATTACGTTGCCACAACGTTGCATACAAAATATTACCCGGACGTCCGGGTAATGTTTTGTATGCAACGTTGTGGCAACGTTCGGTAATTGTTGCCGACGTTGCGACCTAAATATTACGTTGCAGCAACGTTCGCACAACGTTCGATGCCCACTGGGTTAGTGTAAGTAGAAACAAATTATACTACGGGAGTGCACATCTTATGTGTCATCACATACCTTACTATGAGTGTATTTCTTCATCATTGAAATATATCGTATGTTCATATTTGATTTACACGCAGTTTTCTTTCGACACATTTAAATCACACTTTCATAGCCACGTCATGCGAAAATAGGACTCGTTTCGACCAGAGTATCTTAAGCTCAACCTGTGAATTTGCACAGTCTGGTCAAAGAAGATGCTGTTCGCTATAAAATTACTCAATTTGTTATTGTCTCATTATGTATCTCCTGACCAGACTGAGAGATGCGCAGGCTGGTTGGGCTCTTTATATGGTGGGCGCATATTGAATAAGACCCATATTCGCCTGACGAGGGTCATTACAAATCTCATTGCGAATTGCAAATGGCGCATTTTCGCACAATGCGTTTCGATACAAAATTGAATTCAAAATAGCAAATTTGTAAAAAAAAGGCAGCCTATCCAGGCGTTCAGGAACGATTTCCAGACGTGCTGACCGAGTACGGCAAACATTTGTGGTTGTATAATTAAACGAGTATCCTCTTATCGTGACACTATACTATTTTGGTAATGTTTGCTTTCTGGTCTTGAAAGCAAAACTGTGCATATCGATAATCAATTATATATTCCCCGGAGGATTAAGTGAACGAGTACTGACCCTGAAATTTTGCGAAATGGATTTTAACGCGTAATTGTAACTGGGCCACAATATGTGTCGTTTGTACATACAGAGAGTAGTCCGGAATTCCTGACACTGAACAGTGCTACATCCTTTACGCTAAGCACAGACACAGTGATGTAGCCAAAGTTTAGAGGTTTTATCTCGAATCAGCCTATGAACTATTCAAAATATTCATGCGTGTCTTCTTGCGTTATGTAAAAGTCATTTAAGGTGAAAAGATGGGTAAAACAGCTACGTAGCGCCGAAAAAGTGCGCATAATATACACATGTTTAGGTCAGAGTTGTTGATACCGTGCAAACTGCTAGGGTAACAAGTAATTCTTTTAAAAAAAGTACGGGTCAACAGCGCTGTCTTTATGATAACCTAATTCATGAGTAAAAAGTCTTGCTCGCCGTTTTTTTTTTCATCAATTATCTTATTGTATATTTCGAATTTGTAAATGGTGTTAAAAATCTAAAGTTTTGTACAGGGAATTTTCATCATACAATTATATTATTTGTAAGTTAGGTATTCGATATTCCAACAGTCTTCTTTTAATATGTTGGTGATTTCAAATTGTCTTTAAATTCAGTCCTCATTAACATTTTCATCATACTTTCTATGCTTTCAGAACGTCAAAAAGGGTCAA
Source organism: Dreissena polymorpha (assembly GCF_020536995.1). Taxonomy (NCBI): domain Eukaryota; kingdom Metazoa; phylum Mollusca; class Bivalvia; order Myida; family Dreissenidae; genus Dreissena; species Dreissena polymorpha. The sequence continues at coordinate 50,707,528 of NC_068361.1, read as the reverse complement.
GTTGTTGTTATTTTGTCTAAGTTATTTCTGTAAAATAAATAGGATGATAAAAAGTGCACACACAACTCGACCCGTGCGTTGAGACACACTCTTTATAAATTTGAATTGCTTTTGTTCATTTCAAACTTGCGATTAATTTTGAAAAATGAGTTGCGTCTTAAATTATGCAATAGCGAACAACTTCTGTGCCTTAAGCGTTTTGATAAAACACTGTTTGATCTATTGAATTATGTACACGCGTTTTAATTGTTATTATCGTAATGCATTATATATTAATGTCTCCGTTATCCATTAAAAGGAATTATATTCTGTCTTTTTCGCTTACGAATTGATCTGCTTACCTTAATAACAAACATGATGCTATTTTCGTAGTAGATGTATATGATAACCCATTAAATTATATTTTTATACGAATTGGAACTGACTACTTACCACGTTTATGAACAGGGGCCATTTACGTATTTTCCACATTTTAAAACTGTTCGTCAGCTGAACAACAAAAACTTCCCATGCCGTCTGAATTGTAAATGTGTGCCACTGTAATCTGTAAACCTGTTTCCCGTTCATGCTAATTTTCAGCAAGAGATACGCAATCAGTTTGAAGCAACGGTTGTTTGGCATAAACATCCAATAAATCAAGTAAAGATAAGCTTAGACAAAACTGTTCGCAATAATGGATATAAGAGCTGAGTGTATTTAGTGAATTGCCAGAGAAGAAACGTTCGTTTATTTGAAGTTATTCTGATGCGATTGCTTGACATCGGTGAAAGTTTTGTAAGAATACAGTGTGAAAAAGACCTCTGCAAGTTTGCGCATGATGCACTCAATACATACCAGATATGATGCATGTAATAATGCTATTATCATCATCAACTCTTCTGTTTTTTCCTTATCATCCTTCTTGTTTCATACTGCGATATCTTGTACATGTATATCAAAGAGCCTATGGCTTTTAAAGATGGTTTCCTATCACATGTTATTATCTAATATTTATGCGCGTTTTATATTCATAAACACGCCAATAACACAATTAACCGTTCGTCCGATTTATCTAGTGAATGAACGTCTTCGTGTTTAACTTAAGTATGAAAAAAGGCAGCGTTCGTTTGCTGCTATATTTTGAGAAAATAAGCTTTAATATAGGTAGTCGATTTCCCAGTTACAAAACTTCATCTGCAATACGAAAACATTGTACACGAGTGAACATATACATTCATGTTATTTTTTAGAAGACAATTCATATGTCACAGATAATAAACCAAAACAGCATTATAAACATGATTTAAATTTTGGGAGAAAAAACACACAACCGTCACCATTTACAAAACCAACCCTATGTGCATGTGAAAAAAACAACATAACAGACATATAAAAAAGTACACTACTTTCTGGAATATGACTTATGTCTTGCGTAATGTATTTATAATACTTCATAATGCCAGAATGATATTTATATTTGTATTTACTAATACTTTCCGCCTACACCTGATTTCCGCTCAGAAGAGACCTCATTTAAACACAAATTTCCCTGATTAGCCTGGGTAGGCTAAACGTGGACAGCAATTTGTGCACATGCATTGAGATCAGTTTTAATATAACGCGCTGATCTTGATAATATTATCAATATTCTGCAAATATCCACATACACAACAAATTCAATTGTGTATTATACATTAACATATAATTAAATTCACCGCATATAAATTGTTGACGTTGAACTTCAAATACAATTAAATGAAATAACAATGACCCTTTCATAATTTTATTTTACTTCTATCACAAAATACACACTTATGGCATTGTGTATTGTTTTTAACCGTTAAAGGAACAGGACAATAAAACTCGAGCCTATTGTACTGGTTTAAAACAAAGTTGAGACAACCGCTGAACATAAAACTAAAATCGTAAAATCACGGGTTCGATCCCCGGCCCCGCCTCATTAACTCGTGTTGGATAAGTCGTTAAAACCTGTCTATACCATTCATCTCTTTCCTCTGATTTAAGAAGGGCAGTTGTCAGTTACTGGTATAAATATGTGCATTGGTAAAATGAAAAAGTGGGCATTGGTTAACTTATCGACTGCATATGGCTAAAAGTTATGATGAAAAAGGAGGAATATACACTTAAATATACAAACAAATTCTTTGTAACAAGGGAAACAAACATGGACAATTACACATATGAACACGGATGTTTTATCTCACAAGTCTCGGGCGAGTCCTTGTCCTTTTGGAAGAACCACTTGATGGTGGGAGACAGCTGACCGGTCACGTTTCAATACATGACGACACGTGGTGTCCGCTCGCACACCTGCATGTGCAAGTCACGTACTGGATAACCAACAATATTCGGGCGTCTTAACAGGTCGTATAAATATATGACAATGAAATGACTATAATATATGACGTAACCCATTCCATGCATGAAACTTTTGAAAACTTGAAGATCGGTTAACATGCAATCAATAATGTTTTGAGTGAACGTTGTTGAAACTCCTGTTTGGGAAATTAATAACATACAGAGGAATACTATGTGTGCAGAGCGCTCTGGCTGAACATCGTTTTATTTGGTTCTAGACCCATTGTACAAACAGGCGTATCTTGTCAGTCACTTACAGACTATTTGTATTTAATCGCTTATTCATTTGAGCTCTGTTACAATACAGACCGTGATAACAGCAGTTTACTGACACTATATGACAACTCGGGCGGAAATGACGGTGGTTGCATTCACCACGCATGCGTACGAGCCAGCATCATTTCTATGTGCGGGTTTGATCTCCAGGAACCTTGCTACAGAAACAAAAGATGGAATCACCCTGTCAAAATCCTCGCTTCCATTAATAACTAAATTCCCAAGCGTGGAACCTGGCAGTAAAGTGTTTATACATGATTCGTGTATTTTAATATGTTCCAAATAATGATATACATAAAAAATAAATATGTTCCAGAGTCAGAATGAAATTTAAAAACAAACATCAATATGTATTAATAACATCGAACCCGTGATTATATGTATTCAAATAAGTTCACGAAATCATTTAGTTTAAAATATTTAAATGCAGAAACTTTGAATATATTCACTTTATTAACCTGGAGTGCACATGTGTATCTTACTTTAAACATAATTTCAACACGTCGGTTACCAATCACTGGCGTATGGCCGCTGGATGATGAAGCGCTCCCTGTCGACATCGGCCATCTCCATGGTAACGTTGTCATCATCCCACACCAGCAAGGAGTTGTAGAGTCACCTAACCTGAATCACTCGCATAGTGAAATCGTCAGTGTGCTGTCATTACCATGGGTTTCAAAACTAGACTCTCTAAATAAGGAGATACTTAGTACACACTCGTATAAAATCGAAGATAAGGAGGCATCAATTAATAAATTCTCTAAATAAAGTGATGCTTATGAATAGATAAAGAGTTTCCATCTCGTATTTAAGGAGGTATTATTTCGAAAATTAAGAAGTATCAATTCGTAAATATGGAGTTACAATTTAATAGATACGGAGGTTCCAACTCGAAAATAAGGAGATACGAATTCCTAAATGAGGAGTTACATATACGTTATTAAGGGGAATCCATTCGTAAATAGTGAGGTACGAAATAGTAAATAAAGAGGTAAGTGAGAACCATTGGTTTCAAATTTCGACACTCTTAATAATATGATACTTATGAAAAGATAATGAGTTTCACATTCGTTTGTTAGAAGCTATCAATTCGTAAATAAAGAGTATCAATTCGTAAATAAAGGGTACCAATTCATTGATACGGAGGTTTCAACTCGAAAACAAGTAGATACGAATTTCTAAATGAAGAGTTACAAATTCGTTAATAAGGATGTATCCATTCGTAAATTAGAAGGTATAAATTCGTCAATATGAAGGTATCAATTCGTATATCAGGAGGCAGCAATCCTTCAATACCGATAAGGAGGTTGAAACTCGTAAATAAGGAAGAACCAGTTTATAAATAAGGAGTTACAAGTTCGTAATGAAGGAGGTACTCATTTCTAAATAAGGAGACACTTATTCCAAAATTACGAGGTGCCTAGTTCTAAATAACGAGGTACCAATTTTTAAAAAAGAAGGTACCAACTCTTATATTACGAGATAAATTCGATTTCTGTGATATGGAGGCACTTACTAAATAAGCTGGTAACAATTCCTCAATAAGGAGGTACCAAGCCCAACGTACGAGACATTTAATTCATCATATCAGATGCTTGCTTATTTTCTATATAAACACTTATATACTTGTGTCGTTACGTGTCGACGTTACAATAGTCCCGTTTATGTTTTCGCGCTAAAATATACGTCGTAAAATCATATGAGGTCATATGTGACGCCATTAAGAATAAACCGGAAATCATTATGTTGAGGATTCTTCTGACTGTAAACTACGCTAAATAACATATTGAAGCTACGAAGTTAATCGAGAATAACGAACTTATATATTGCTTTGTTTATCCAATAGTGCTGTTATTATATTTAATAATACTGCTGCAAAATGAATGTGCTTAAGTGACGGTAAAATGAAGAAGAAGACAATTCTTAGATACGTCTGCTGTGTGTATCTAGAGGACGATGACGAGGTTTATGACGTCTACGTACATCCGGTGTCCCGTTTCAAACGCGCTAACTATGAAACGCACAGTGACAACATCGATCTGCATTGTCGTTTAGAATGCGAAATTCCCGGAAGCTGTCCCAACGAGTTTCCGATGTCCGTCAATTGCCGCAATGTGACGAGTGCTTTTCCAAATTATAAACATCAACCAGCAACGTCCACACCACACTCGACAGACTTCCTGGATCTGATGAAGTGCGGCTGCAGAAAAACGCCACTTCCGGTGCAAAATCCAGTATGTCCATATGTTTAATCGTCTCTGTATGCCGATATTGATTAAATCTAGTATTGACTTAACTGGAGCGTCCGACTGGAATTGTACAATCTGTTTTAAAAACTGCTGTTAAACCTTTAAAAAACGCAATTACACATAATCGACCGTTTTTGGTCGGTGCACAGTATAAAGAAATTACAAACACGTGATATAACGATAAATGAAAGTTGTTTCACTACGATCTGTTCATATTTATACAGTGATAAATATACAATTTAAAAACGCGTATCTCGTAAAAGTACAGTAAATTAAGTTTCAAAATCACCCCAGGAAACCCGATACCTTGCGGGTCGTGTAATACCATAGAGGACAGTGCAGTGCATTTTGGCATGAACTTACATAGGGTAAGTAAATTGGAAAAAATAATTTCTTCAAAGTCCAATTTGAAACAACTGTGTATAATATTGATAACAAAGGTATTGGCCTACATGTTGAAAAAATCCTGACAAATATTCTTTAAAAAAATGAGCGAAATGGGGATCCCTGAAGTAGAAGATCGGGCAAAACGGGCCATGTTCAGGCATTTAGCGGAGCAAAACTGCTTTAATTTGCAAGCCACTACAACAATTACAATAACACAGTTGTTTCAAATCGGACTTTGAAAAAATTATTTTTTCCAATTTACTTACCCTATGTAAGTTCATGACAAAATGAAAAGCACTGTCCCTTATGGTATTACATGACTCGCAAGGTATCGGGTTTCCTGGGGTTAAAATGATAAACCATGAAGATGGCCCTTTTCGTACCGTAACATTCTCGCCTGCTGTTGGCGGAAGTATATACGGGTGTCGGAGGGTTTCTGCTTCCGGTAGGATTATTGAGTCTTCCACAGCCTCGAGCGCTGTTAGTTAAATACCAGACAGTAAATATGGTCTTACAGTTTTATCAGTTCCCAGTGCTCTGATGGGAAATACGAAAGTTTTTCACTCCTAATATCTCGATCGTTGTGATATCAGCTTATTATACTAATTCTTCTAATATTATTCGGTCAACATCAGATATTGAAATTGATATAGATCTATTATGTCATTGACAAATTCCGTTCTTCGGGTATTGGAATTTGTGTCATGTCACTCAAAAAGGTGTTATCCGCATTTATACACTTATATCGCATTATTAATGTTTTGTGATTTTATCTGATATAATGAAGATTAATAAAAAGGAATTCTATGCACATTGCTGCACAATTTGTGTATTGCTTGTGTTCGTTTGTCTCAAACAAATGCTCGGAATGAATTATCTTATTTATAACAAAGTCATTACACATGTTTTTATATAAACATTAAGATTGAGCAAAATGATATAAAACATTACCATTAATTCATGAGTGACATACCCGGTAGTAGACATAGTCATGACTTACCCCCAATTGTTATGTTTTTCTTGCCTTTGTTTTTTATATAGGATCTAAAATAAGAAGATGAATGTCTCAGCAATTTGGAAACTGTGTTAATTAAGCATTTTGAGTGAAGTCGTTCTTCTAAAACTGGGAATTATGCATGTGCTCAAATTGTCATCTCAGATCAAAGACAGAGCTTTCTGCTTTTATTGTATTTTCTGTTTTAAGGAAGTCTCACTTTTACGAAAATCCAGTTTATGCGGAGAGTATTATTCCAGATTAGCATGTGCGGACTGCAGAGGTTAATCTGTGACGACACTTTACACATATGCATTAAGTCCAACTTTCCCGGAACGAGGCTAAGTTTATTTCTGGAGCGGGAGAAATCGCAGGGAACGATGTTTTTTTTCTTCACCACGTTTCTATTTAACACTGTCATAATTGCATCGAAGGTAAAAAAGTATTCAGGACACTTACCTTATACAGCATATATGAAGAATATCACGATTAAATTTATTTCGGTCAATGCATTTATCAATTAACATCTAGTTAATTAATTTATCAACGAAACACGTCAAATGGATGAGTTTCCAGAAAACCAAATGCTTTGTAGTATTTAGAAGAAAACTGTTGGTATTTGCATCGGGAATATTTGTCCTTAGCGATGTATTTCCAATAATGCCATTTCATTGTTGTTATTTTATTACGCCCCTCCTACCTTTTCAATAAGACGGCATATTGCTATTGCGCTGTTCGTCTGTAAGGCTGTGCAAAATGTCCTTTCTCAGCAACAGCAATACTATATATTGATGGCTTTTAAACTAACTTTAGGCAAATGTCAACAATTATGAGACGACGTGCAGCATGAAATGACCGTCTCTCTTCCACAAAAGTCAAGATCACACTCAGGGGTCAAAGGTTAAACAACTTGAAAATTCTTTTCTCAGTCATACCTTTGCCCTCTTTTTTTTAATTGAATCCGTCAAATGACGTCGAGTCAACACTTGTGTGCTTAACTCAAAGGTCATACTTTGAGTTCAAAGGTCCATTCGGTCATATACAGTTTTCCGGACTGTAAATTTATCGTTCATAATGCTATTTTAAAATAACTTACCAGTAATGACCACCGTTGCGAGACTTCAAGGTCAAGGCCAAACATAGATATAAAAGTTCACTTTGTTCATACAACTGCTTGTAGCTTTATCATTCATAATGCAATATAAAATATATTTTATTAGAAATGACGACTTTAGGAGACTGGGTGGCGCGTGGGTCATTCATCGCATTACTTGAAAATTCAATGGCACATCTAGAGGTTAAAGTGAGCTTTGACAATGAACCGTTTGTATGTTACATTATCGAATGTTTGAGACAAAAGTGAAATTTGTTGGCTCATATGTTTTGTTTACTGGGGTATTTAGTATAGACAACGCTAAATAATTGGGCTTAGAAACAACTTGTGTTTAATATTAATAGGAAAACATGGTTTTGCTTCTATATGAATAGTTTGAAAGAAATACAGAAAATACGATAATTATAAAATGTGTCTTTATTGTAGTACAAACTGATTACATGTGATTACATACATAACTATTCTTTACATAGAGAACATTTCAATTGAATAAAACGTTTTGGGATTTGCCCAGCGAAGTTTAAACTCATTGTTTAATATGCTATGTTTGTTATTAATAAATCAGAATTTCTTGTAAAGCCAATTATTACTTTGAGGAATTTTTAAGATACTGACATTATGCTATGTCTGTAAATATTTCTATTTTGAGTTTTGATTCGAAAGTGTGCATATGTTATTCACCAGAACAACGTTCTGCCTTCGGCATTTAACCGACACACACATCATTGAATAAATAACGAGTCAACATTAAAAAAAGCTTTAATTGTTATTAGATTGACAAGTGTTTACTAACTAGAAATCCAGTTGCATTTAATATTTAAGAAAACACTTGTGTAATTAGCATGAACACGCCAGGCATCTTTCACACTGGAGAATCAGTTTAAAAGTAAACAATCATCCTTATCATAATAATCCTCATCCTAATCCTAATCCTCCTCCTCATCCTCCTCCTCCTCCTTCTCCTCCTCCTCCTCCTCCTCCTCCTCCTCCTCCTCCCTCCTCCTCCTCCTCCTCCTCATCATCATCATCATCATCATCATCATCAGCAGCAGCAGCAGCATCATCATCATCATGATCATCATCATCATCATTATCATTATCATCATCATCATCATTCAACATTCATCATTCATCATCATCATTCATTCTCATTATGTTTCATTCTTCGTCATTCTTTATCATCTTCTTTTTTTCTTACTGCAATATCTTGAACATAATATCTTGAATATATATATATATAGTGTCGTATAAAAATTCATTCCTATAAAATTGTATTTTAAGATATATATATATGGGCGCTATATAAACCATGCACTCAATTAAACATACCATCAATGCGCAAATAACAGAGCATGAAATACCGTTCGTCCGAATAATGTTTGAAAACAGCTTCTTTAAGTTGTACTTGAGTATGAATAGATAGTGTTTTCTTTGCTGTTTTATTTTGAGAAATACGCTTTTACATCGTCAGTCGATTTCCCCAGGTACGAAACATCATCCCCAATACTGAAACGCGTGACTTTATGGTTGTACAAGAAGGTTAGGGGCCGTAGCAAACTGTTTGTTACAACTTACATGGATGAAAAGAAAACATATATGAGCAAAATTAAATATAAAGACTATTATTGTTTCACAGATAATGACCAAAATGCAATACAACACGGATGAATATATTGAAGAAAAAACACACACTCGCCATCTCTTTCAGAACAATCATGTATTGTGTGCATATTCACAACATGTGACGTAGTTATCTAACATACCGATCAAATACGTACACTACTTTCTGGAATATGACTTGCATAACGTATTGTAAATTGTGTAATGCTTCACTATGTCAAAATGATTTACGTATATTTGCATTGACTTACAACACCGCCATTTTCTATAGGGACTGATAACCAAAATCATAATTCTTCTGAATGAAAATTAGTATCAAGACATGTGTTATTGTTAATGAAAGCCTCGCTCTGTGAAAACTGGGCTAAATGTTTATACACAAAGTGTCATCCCAGATTAGCCTTTGCAGTATGCATATTCTAATCAGGGACGACACTTTCGACGTGCTCTGGATATTCGTTCAGAAGAGACCTCCTTTAAACGAACAATTCAATAAAAGCGGAAAGTATCGTCCCTGATCTGGGCCGACACTGTACACACATGCATTAAGTTCAGTGTTCATAGAACGCGGCTAACTTGATAATATTATGAATAATCTGCATACGAGTCCATTGTATACTTTACATTTAGATGTAGTTATATGCACAGCTAACAATTCTTTGGAGTTGAACTTCAAATCAATTAAAGGAAATAAAAATAATCCATTTCTAATTTTATTAGAATTCTATCACAAAATACGCATTTATAGTAATATGAAACTATTTCCGTTTTCCAAGTGTCTCCGAAACAGCACAATAAAGCGCAACGCTAACTGTAATGGTTCAAAACAAAGTTGAGACAATCGCAATTACTAAGGTGATGGTCCGTGTATATACCGTCTTTTCCGTTTTCGTTTAGCATTCGACATAACACAACGAAACATAAAAAAATAACGCATATTAGTTCAATTTCCGATTTTCTAATAACCGAAACAAAAACAAAGTACGAAAAAAAAAATTAACTTCTTTATATCGTTTTTCGTTGTACTAATTATAAAACAAAATACGAAATGTATTTCCCTTTTCAAATTTCGTTTCAATCTTCATAATTATAACGAAAATCAATGATTAAAACCTGGTCCCGTTTATCGTTCTTGGTTGGATATTACGGTTTACAAAAAAGAAAAACGAGTGGCGCTGTTCAAAGATCTATATTTTTTATTTATAGATCTTTGCACTGTGCTGCGTTCTTTGGGAGGTAACTCATTCGTGACGTTTGCGCGTATTATTTGCATTATTATTTATTATTATACGCCGTAATTGAAATGATCATAATCTTGAAATCTAAATGTTTCCCAACGTACCAGTATTTCATGTCGATCCAACCGAAATGATAAGGCTACAATAAGTCTCCTATGACACTACTTGTTCTTTGCCACTATACTATGTAAATTAAGTACTAATTGTACACAACAAATCGTGATAATCCTATAATCAGATGTAGGTCCTTACATTTTAAGAGCTGTAATATCCCTTCCCCTGAGTCCCGTATTCCAATTATTATAATTTATTACCCCTTTGACTCGCGTCATTATTAAGAAGCACAATAATCGGCGGTCTGCTAAAATGTTCCCTGTGTTTTACTTTTTACATCACCTTACATAATAGAATGTTAAAGTTGTATTAGTACTGCCAATATTGAAAGAAAGCACTGGACAAAAGGAGAATTAAAAAAAATATGTTATAGTCTAATGGAATGGTAAAGTGCAATCAAACACCTTATAAGAAACCGCTATGAACTTTAAATAATTTAATATGAAATAATAAATATTATTACTAAATGTGCCTATTTAATAATTAATTAAACAGCATATTTAATGTTCCGGAAAGAGCGCTCAAGATTAAGTTAATGCTAACAAAATATTAACCTTCCAAAGATATTATAACGCCGCAAAAAGTGACTTTAAACGTTACGTTTCATAAAGAAGGCGAATAGCATGCGTCACGCATATACAAACTACTTGCACGTGTTGAAACGTCTCGTTTTAGACTCTGGTTGTTTCTTAAAATGAAACTCGAATACCATTACAGAAAAGCTTTTATACCTGTTACTATACGTGCATGATTTACATGAGTCAAGGATATATATGAGTTTCAGACATATTTTGTTAATAAGTTCTTCAAGGTGGTGATGCAGGGAAGAGGAACGCGCCTTTAAGTAAGCGTTGGCTTGCGTGATCTGTTAAAGTACATCAATAGTCGAAACATGTATTATTTGATTCCTTTTATACACATCCAGTTCATTTTGAAAGTCATTCTAAAAGTGGAAAAAAACGTAAAAATAACGTTATTCATAAAATTAATTAAACATATGTAACAATGTCATAGTTGTAACCTTTATGGTTTTTTAAATAATGGACTTAAATTAACGTAGATTTTTCAATTACTATAATGTAACTGTCTCGTAAAGAGTTTCAAATAATTGTATAATTGTTATAAGCAAATTTTCTTTATCCTATAAAAGAAGCAACAAAGATAATCATTCCGAAACACTTTAAAAGAACACAGTTCGTGAACGTTAAGGCATTAAACCTATGCTCTGAACTTTATAACACTATTTAGAGTGAAATTCAGGACCAATGGCGTTCCCTATATTTGCAACTTGTTGCAAATCACTGGTTGGATGCAAGACTTGCGTGGTGCGAGAATCCACCAGCTTGGCACACGACGTTCCGTGACAGGGCTTCATTCGGCAATCCATGCTCTCAGGGGAATTGTTCACTATACTTATTGAATCTATTTGATTTGTTAAACAGATATTAATACAATATAATAAATAATTCAATTGTTTTAATTACTTTAAAAGAAAAGCGACGCTTAAAAAAGATATTTTATTGTCCCATGATTATCGAAATGCATGTTATACGTGTACTCAAATCCAATGATTTTAAACAAAAGCAGACATGTACATTTGTATCATAATTTAATGTTACTTTATCTATTCTTTTTCCCATTAGAGGAGCCAACAATAGATATTTTAAGACTCGACTATATTTCTGCTATAATCCATTGTCTATATTTATGTATTAAAAAATAATAAGATCTAAGGGAGAAAACTGCGCAAAAAGATCAATCACGACTTATCACCCCAAAACAGCCGAGCGCCCCTCGTTTTCCGTATACCGTTTTGTCAATTCAAGAACGGTAAATGGAAACCACAAAACAAATATACATACATTCGAAATTTAAAATATTTTATGGGAAGCAAGTCTGTGTTTTTCTGCTAGGTTGGCAAGTTAATGTGCAATTAACAAGAACCATAACTCATTCACCCTCTTTGTATAGTTATTTCCATTTGTTGATTTGTTTTGCTTTACATTTTGTCCGGAACATACAACAACTAAGAGGCATCAACTGGAAACTTTAAAGATTAGTATGTCTCTTAATGGGAAAGTCAACAAGAAGTAACACTATTAAATCTGCATTCGTATTCCGTAGATAAACACATCTTTGGTATTTATTATTTTAATTTTGCCCGTAGCGTGTCTTAAAAAGTAACAGAGGTAGCAGCTTGAAAAGGCGTGTGAAGGTCGATCTTAGTAAACATAATAAAAGAATCATATTAACCATCGCTCTGTATCTATCTTTTTAGAGTTTGTGCATTGTATTAAATACTGTACTATTTAGCTAATTAATTCATATATTGACAGTCCACTCAATTCTAATCTATGAGTCCAGTGGTAATGAGCACGGGGAATTTCGTGTTTATTATAAATATGAGTCCTGTCCGTTGTTACTATAACCATTTTAGTTTCAGATTAGATAAGGCCATTTATTATGACAAAGGCCTCCATCCGGTTTAATTATATAAAACAAGAGGGCAACCATTTCCCTGAAGTGCTCATCTAAATTCTAGGTACAATGGTCGAGGACTTTACATTGCGATCTAATGTTAAGTAATCGTAAATGTGGCTTCTGGAACAATACCATGTTTTTCTAAGACTGCACTTGGTGGCATTTTTTGGACACAAATGACCCGATTGGAAAATGACCTTGACATTGTCAATGTTAACATTCCGACCAAGTTCAATTAAGATTGAGCCATGAATATATCTTCCAAAATTAAAAAAAAAAACTTGTTTGTTAAGATTTTACCTGAAGATCTGGATTTTGAACACGCCTAACTTAGATTTGAACTAAACATTGAAAATTGCACATACTGACTTTGAAATATTAAAGAAAAATGTGGCCACCAGTCAACGCATGACGCCGGACATGCAGTGATAATAAAAGCTCGATTTACGCTCTTGGTGCTCAGGTAAGCTAAAATAACTATAATTCTCCGTATTGTATAATATAAAAGTGTAATACAAACTGTGTGAGTATATGTAGTATTCAGAATGATACAAAATATATACAATAATACAATAATATACATTTTTCTTCAATTGAACTCTTCGTTTGTCGTCGAGTCTTTATCATAATGAAAACAATCACCATGTCACAAGATATCTACAGTTTGTCACACCAAACAAACGCATGGTTATCCCATTTCGTTCATGTTGCTGTGATTAGATTGTAAACCATACATAATTATTTTTAGGTGAGTGCATTACGGTTACTCTGTGTGTGTGCTTATATACAGTCATACTTTTCAAAATAGTATATTTTTTGTTTTCAACATCGCGTTTTGGTTTTATTGGCATCACAGTTTATTTTTCAACTTTGAATAAATATATGTGCTTTTACATATAAGAACATTAACATGTCAAAACTTTCTCTGCAAATAAGATTTATGAGGTGGAAACTAGTCTCTGATTCCATGAGGATATATTATCACCTTTTACATTTTAGAAACAATTGGGTCAACATTGTATACGCAAATGAGATTACTTAGGTGAAAAAAGCCAGGTTAAACAAATATTTACAGGATTGAGAATACTTTGAGTCGCAATCTAAATTATTCACTATCAATACACATGTAACCTTCGGTAAATCAAACATTTCAAATGAGTAGGATTTAGACTTATTTGACATCTAGAAAAGTGTAGACGTTTGCAAGCTATTTCCGGTTTTTATCAACGAAACTATCGTCACACTGTAGTTTGTCACTTTTCAGACACGATAGGGTACCAAAGCTCCAACTTCCGTCGATGCAATAGTTCATCAGTTTACTTCCATCCGCGCAAGTCCATGTGACATTGACCCCGTCCATCACGAGATCCGGAACCGGAAGATGCGTAATTGCATCAATTAGATCCACACACGCCGGTCGGGCGCAGTACTCTGTAACAGGCGATCATGAACTAAGATATCATTGTTATGAGGAATAAATAGTTTGTAACATAATCGTCGAAGTTATAACCAAAAACAAATGAATGAGTTTTTTCTTATATATATTTCATAATATGACTCTAAGGAACGTTGTAACGAGATACCTTACTTCGAGATATCTGATTCGTTGTTACGAGATACCTTACTCGTTGTAACTAGATACATGACTCGTTGTAACGAAATACCTGACTTGTTTTAACGAGATTTCTGACTGGTTGCAATAATATAACCGACTCGCTGAAATGAGGTTACTGATTCTTTGCAACGAGAAACCTGATTTTTTGTAACGAGATACCTGACTCGTTGTAACGACATACCTTACTCGTTGTAATGAGATACCTGACTCGTTGTAACGAGATACCCAATTCGTTGTAACAAGATATATGAATCGTTATAATGAGATAACTGACACGTTGTTATGAGATTAATGACTCGTTGCTATGGGAGTCATGACTCGTTGTAACAAGTTATCTGATTCGATGTAACGAGATACATGGCACGTTGATAAGAGATAGTGACTCGTTGCAACAAAATACCTGATTCAGTTACCTCAGTCGTTGTAATGAGATACATGGCTTGCTGTAACGAGATACCTGACTCGTTGTAATAAGATACCTGACTCGTTGTTACGAGCTGCCTAACTTGTTTTACGTGTTACATTACTCTTTGTAATGACATACATGACTTCTGTAACGGGACACCTGATCAGTTGTAATAAGATACCTGATTCGTTGTAATAAGATAACTAACTCGTTGTAATAAGATACCCGACTCGTTGTTACGAGATGCTTGACTTGTTTTACGTGTTACATTACTCGTTGTAATGAGATACATGACTTGCTGTAACGAGACACCTGATCAGTTGTAATAAGATACCTGATTCGTTGTAACAAGATACCTTACTTGTTGTAATGAGATACCTGACTCGTTGTAACGAGAAACATGACTCGTTGTAACGAGGTACCTGACTTGTTGTCAAGAGTTACATGGTGAAACGATAGTTCGTACGAGTAAAATACACGTTGTCACAGCATGTTTCAAAGTTCCTGATACAAAAGAGGCTTACAAAACTTCTTTTTTAACGGAAAAAATCAGTGATTCAAAATTGGTAGTTCTATGTTTCAAACATTAACCGCAACAGGGAAAATTAGTGGTTATTTTATTAATGTTCAACACGGACACCTTTTCGCTGGTTTCCTATTAAAAAATGTAAATGAAACAGATTGTCAACCATGCCGGACGCACAATATTTAGTTTGAAGTCATTACTTTATTAATCCCGCGAAATTTTTGCAATATTGCTCCTGCATTTATTTGTGCCAAGTTTTTTTTTACATCCTTCAAATCATGTTAAAGTTATAAAGCCGTCAAGCCCTGTTTTTAAAGTCTCTGCGTTTTACATTTGATCTCATAGTTTGACCTAGATCTTAAATGTATCCCTGTGGTTGTTGCAAATATAGGTGAACATGCACAAGATTAACGGACAACTGAAAGTAAAATGATGTATTTCGACCTTTGACCTACACGTCTGACATTTACCTTGAAGGCAGCAAATAGATCGTGCGGTGTACGTAACGTATCTTTCAATGTAAAGCCGTGTTTTACAGTGGATAAGCCGTATTATGACAAAAAAGTATTGCATTTTTACCTTTCACCTTTAAGTCCGTTAAGTTTCGGGGCATAAAGACAGACGTGCGGACTGCTAAACCGACGGACTTACTGGACAGGGTATGCTCATGAGATTTTAAAAGGCCAGGCATGACAACAACAACAACAACAACACACAAGCACATTTTTTTAAGAGAAATAAAAACAAAACACAAACAAGATGCACGAGAGTTTCTTATACGCATTTAAATCTGTATAACACATTAAGAGCTTGGAGCCTGCGGTGGATTGGAATTACATGTAATAGAAAGAACTAGATTAACCAGGGCAGAAACTTTCCGCTTTTATGAAATTCTTGGATAAAAGGAAGTCTCTACTAAACGATAATTCTATGTAGGTGGGAAGTGTCATCCCTGATAAGCATTTTCGAAGTGCACGGGCTTATCTGGTACGACATTTTACGCACATGCATTATCCCACGTCTTCCTTGAGCTAGGCTCATACCCATTTAATGTGTTACTTACTTTTGCAGATAGGTTCCCTTGGCAACCAGCGGCCCTTGTGACACCATGCCCTTTCAATTCCTAGTGTGGGATAAGCGTCGTCACCGCAATTTATCTTCACCGCCGCACCATGGGGGAGTTCACTGTTAAATTCCCGACCGTCGGCCAGCGGATATTCGGACCCCGTTTCGGTTGAATATGGACCCGATTGATACAGTGTGAAATTGGCACTCAACTGTGGGCAGCGCACTGTTATTTTAAATAAATACATAATAATAATGTAGTACCTTATAATTACAGATCCTTTAAATAAACGTAGTGTTCATTGAAAAGGCAGCAACGGCAGACGACCATTATTTTAATATCACGAAAAGACGAGTAACCTCGCGTTGGTTTATGTTTTTGATCTTGAACTAGCTCAAAACTATATGGTCTTATGGTTAAACACATCTTACATAATAGCGGTAATATTTATTATTTATAGTTATTTATTATCTGCACCGTTCATTTAGTGATGCATAATGTATGTATCTGAAACAATAGGATAGTTTCCTTACAATTGTCTCGACATGCACAGATAATATTGTCTTCACCAAATAAAGGTATGATCGGGAAAATATAGTATCATAAATACAATCGTACATTATAGAATTGGATATGACGAAATGTTGCATCATGAGTACTATTGCTTTTATTGAATTCATGCAAATTATCATGGGTACTTAATTCATTATTTACAAACTCGAATCAATCCGATTATTTACATTTCATTGTTATTCTAGGTACAAAAAACCTGTGCAACACTTTCTAAAAATTACAGGTTCACAATATCTGAGCTGACATCAAACTTTAATTATACCTTGATCACGTTGATCTACCCTGTTTTCAACAAACTTTCTAGTTTGAGTAATTATTTCTATATTCTCTTTTTCTCCGATGTCATCGTTTTTTCTATCAACGCAAATGTCGTCGGTTGACGTCCATTTGCCGTCCACGCACTTGACGAACGACGTGGTTCTACGCTCAACGAAGCCTGCGTTACATTTGTAATGGACAACAGTCTGGTGGGGGAAAGTTTTATGGGGCGTAATTCTTTCGGAAAGTGCGGCATTCTCAACCCTAGGGGGCGCTCCGCAGTGTTTAGAGTCTAAAATTATAGATATACACGTATATAAAATGTTCTATATACATGTATACTGTGAAATTGGCACTCAACTATGGGCATCACACTGGAGTATTAAAGGCAATAACAATAAATAATGTTATATGCAACGATAGGATATTTTCCTTACAGTTGACTCAACATGTACAGATAATATTGTGTTCACCTAATAAACGCAATGTGGCGAAAATATATTAAAATCTCAGATCAAAAGAAAGGGAAATGACGAATGGTTATGTCTTTATTATGTTTGCTTTTATTGCAAAAATGTAAATGATCATGGGTACGTTTGAAACTTAGTTGCAACGCAAACTGCATTAACTTGTGAGAATGAACACTGTAAGTTGTACTGTATCATATCTGAACCTCAGTAACACGAGTTCACATATGCACGGACGTCTCGAAGAATTTCACTTACGCCATACGTCATTCTTAGTATGTTAATATATTTGATGATTTATACAATATGTTTTGGTCCTAAAACCGGAAAAATCATGCATTTTATGCCAAACAAAAAATGCATTTAATTTTTAAACTATATTGTATGTGAAAAAAATGCTGTTTGGATATTTTTTTAATAAGGAAGTCAAGAGTAAAACGGCCAACTTGCAGTGCATTATAACTATAAAATGCTTTTAAAACATTCAATGGGTTTTAATATATAAACAAAATAAAAGCAAATATGTTCGCTGTTTCAATTAATTAATTGTTTATAAACTCTACTAAATTCGATTAATAGATATACTTTTTACTCAAGCTACACAATTGAACACTGTCTCAAAATGAAAAGTTCACACCATTGGTTTTTACAGCAAACTTTATTTATATATTGATTTCTTTGATCTATATTATGATATATATATATATATATATATATATATATATATATATATATATATATATATATATATATATATATATATATATATATATATATATATATATATATATAAACTCACTAGTTTGAGTAGTTATTTCAGTATTCTCTTTTTTCTCCGACGTCATCGTTGCCTTGTGTGTGGTTGTGATGGTGGATGTGGTGGTTGTTGTAGATGTAGTGGTTGTGATAGGTGTGGTGGTTGTTAAAGGTTTTGTGGTTGTTGACGGTGTGGTGGTTGTTGTAGATGTAGTGGTCGTTTTCGGTGAATTGGTTGTTATAGGTGAAGTTGCTGAAAGTGTGGTGGTTGCTGTTGACGTGGTGGTTGTTATAGGTGTGGTCGTTGTTGTGTATGTGGTTGTTGTTGGGGCTGTGGTGGATGTATCGCAAATGATGTCGTGTGACGTCCATTCGCCGTCAACGCACGTAACATTCGACGTCATTCCACGCTTATCGAAGCCTGCGTTACATTTGTAGGTTACAACAGTCTGGTGGGGAAAGGTTATGTAGGGATTGATTCTTTCGGACGCTGTGGCATTCTCAACCCTAGGGGGCGCTATGCATCGTTTATATTCTAAAATTGAAACATGCTCTTTGAAAACGAGTCTTCATGAATGTGCGTACAGTGTGGTCGCAGCCTGTGCAGTCATCACGGGCCAATTAGGGACGACTCTTTCCGCTTAAAGGAAGTATTTTATTTACAAAAATCGTCTTTACGCGGACATTGTCGCATCTGGTACTTCACTTAACGTACATGCATTAAAGCCCCATTACTACTCAAAATCAACAAACATTTCGTACAATATTTTGTAAAATAAAGTTAAACAATTAAAAATCAGTGTTCCTTATGGCAATTGCCGAAATTTCAACGCCAGACGTGGTCTGGTAAAATTGATGTTTGTAGATACAAAATGCTCGTTTTTATTATTGTTTTGCATATTTAATTCCATTTCAATTTCCCGCAACGATATCTTTTCATACGACACATGATCACCAACATGGTACCATTTTAGTGTTCATGTGTTGTATGAATAGATATATTCGCGGGAAATTAAAATGGAATTGTGTCACAAATATATATAAAAAAGAGCATTTTGTATCAACAAAAATCTATTTAATCATATCACATCTAGCGTTGAAATTGTGGCTATTGCTATAAGGAACACTGATTGTTTAGGCGTTAACTTTATTTAACGAAATACTTTCGTTGATTTTGAGCGTTATAGATGCATTAAACCCATTTTCCCAAGAGTGAGGCTCAATTGTAAAGGTCTATGATGTTTGAATCAACTCATATATTTACTAACCGTTTGGTGAAAACTTAGTGCTACAGACATCCTTAAAATACTGTCTAATACCATTAAAACTTCAGGAAAGCATTTTATTGTAGGTTTTGTGGATATGCTGTATGCCATGCAACTGGGTTATTAAGATCCATTTATACCAGCTTAACAAAACAGAGATATAATTGATATAACATTCAAACACAAAGATGATTTAATAATGCTTTGCAAAACACATTATTCCAAGGTCCCCATACCTTGGCAAACCGGAAGTGGTTGATTCCAATTTCCGGCGCTGCATACATGATTGCTGACCTTTAAAACAGCATCTCCTTGACGGTCCTTGTTACATACCACCCTGATCTTCGTGCCGACAATAAGCCGCTCTCCGGCGTTGTAGAAGGTCTTTCGCCCGACGTGATACGGACGGTAAGTAGCCCTGCTGAACTGCGAACCGGATGGGATCACACAGTCTGATGAAAAAAAAGGAAAGAGCCTTGCTCTGGAGAAATGGGATATAATGCTAGTGCGTAAAGTGTCGTCTCTTAGTAGCCTGTTCAGTCTTTACAGACTTATTCAGGACGACAGTTTCGGCCCAAACTGGAGATTCGCTGGGAAAAGACTACCTTTAAACGAGCGTTACCGTAAAGCGAAAAGTGTCGTCCCTCATAAACCTGTGGTAAGATCAGTATGAAACGGGCTCTGGGAAATCAGTGTTCAATGCATGTGTGCAGAGTGACCTCCCAGATTAGCCGGTGCAGTCCGCAACGAAAACGAAAACTACCGTAATAGCGGAAAGTATCGTCCCTGATTAGACTGTGCGGACTGAAAAAGGTAATCCAGTACGACACACCACACATGCATTTAACCCCGTTTTCCCAGAGCGAAGCTCGAATATAAGCAAAAATAACAGTACGGTATGATGGTTACGTGTAATGAAGATGATAAATTGATTTTCCTTACGAATGAAACCCGCAAACGAAAAGCAGCAAACATGACACATAGTAAGACGTCGACGTCCACTTGTGACATTAATAATTGCTTTGAATGTTTTTTACATTTTTAGAAGCTTCCATGTATGCCGAACACGGAAAATTGAGATGTTTGCAATATTTTTAAATTCAATCAGAAAATGGTCTGATTTAGAAATGCCTTTTAAAACACACACAAAATCTTCATTTAATTTCATGTCAATACATTAAGTGTATACATTTATTATAAATCTAAAACTGCAGGAATAAATCAATAAAACATGGCTTTATAATACGGTATAGTGAATACTACTCAAGAATAATAAAACATTATAAAAGTTCTATTGGTTACCAAGGAAACACCATAAATAATCAAATTATTGAAATTCGGTGTATGCAATGACATTTGTAAAAGTTCTTTTAATAACTGAAAATAATGCATTCAATCCAAATGCAGATACACAGTCAAGGTGTTTATTCTCAACAGATATGGACCCTTGTGTTAATTTGCACTCCATTAGTTTGATATTCATTTGGATTCTGATAGCTAACAATTACTTTATTTTAGCAAATGTAATGACACGGCAAAATGTGTCTTAAAAACTGTACCATTATATGGCCAAGTTTGCATGTACTTTTTTCCAAATTAAATGATTGATTGTTGACAAGGTATATCAAGGTTTTAGTTGTCATGTTACCATGGACACCAATGTCCATACAAAAAATATAATTTATTAAAAAGAGGTGAAGTTAAAAAATATGTATATATTAAGAATTTATCATTACGTCATAAGAACAGGTGTTGACATTTAACGATACAAATGGTTTACAATTAACACGTAAAAAAAAACGTACATAAGTAAAGTTCCTGCCTTTTCATGTAGTTAAAATACGCAATCATTTTTGCAATTCCGTTATGAAACCATCAGAAAGAAGCAGCCACTGCAAGAAATATGTTAGCATTGGTGACCTAGACTAGTTAGTGTGCCCATTTCACATGCTTCTACAAATTTTCCTTCTATTGACATATTTACTTATGGCGGAGTAAGCAAAAACAACAACATATTTTTCCGTACCGTGTTTCCAGATTAATTATTATTTAGTTCTATGAAACAAGGTTAAAAAGGTTGGTGATACATCGTAAAGCGTTTGCAGTTTGTGTTAACATTCGTTAAACGTTGAAAACATATAAACATATGCCCTTCGTAGAGTATGTTCGTTCAAGCAGGGTTGGGTTAAAACAGCACGAGCGAAATGATAACAAAAGATGTAGATTGGTACTAACCTTCGCATGTACTGCTCTAACACCGCTCTCTCTGGGAAACCCGGGACTAACGCATGGGCATACGGTGTCGTCCCAGATTAGCCGTTGAAGTACGCACAGGATAATCAGAAACGACAACTTCCGCTTGTATGGTATTTTTCGTTGAAAGCAAGTCTGCTATTAGTAAAAATCTAATCTAGGCGGAGAGTATCATCCCTGATTAGCCTGTGCGGATTGCGGAGGTTAATCTGAACGACTATTTACGTACAAGCATTAAATAAGACAAGTTTACCAAGAGCACGGTTCATTTATTTTTCAGTTAAATACAAAACGTTCTCACCTTGCGCTAAAACCTTCGACGCACAGGCTAAAGCGATGATCAATTGTCCCCACATGTTGTTCGAAAGTTTGAGGTTTAATGACTGACACAGTTGCGCTCTGGTGTTTACATCGACCGAATGAATCATTCCAAAGTGATTTCCGTTCAGTGAAGTATTACGTGCTCTTAAACATAAGTATGCGTTTAATCTTGATGAAGCAGACTCGGAGTAAATATGAGCCTATTTCAAGGAATTGTGGGGTTAATGTGTGTGCGTTAAATGTCATCGAAAAATAAGAGAAGTTTTCGTTGAATCAAAGTGCCTTCTCAAAGAAACTCCCATTTAGGCGGAAAGTGTTGTCCCAATTATCCTGTGCGGATAGACTAATTTGGAACGACACTTATGTACATGCCGTAAGCCCAGTTTTACCAGAACGAGGATCATTTGTGATCAACACTTAACATAACATTCTCTTTTTAACCTACTTAAGCTTAGGGTCTAGAAAAAAGGCCTTGGCAAACAGCGTAGACCCAGATGAGACGCCGCATGATGCGGCGTCTCATCAGGGTCTGCGCTGTTTGCTTAAAGGGAATATACAATACATTCCTAATTTTGGAAATAAATTGATCCAATTTAGAAGGATGGGAGAGTCCACTAGGCATAAATGGGTTAAGTGTTAAAGCGTCTTGCTTATCAAGATTGCACTGAAAATCCGTGATTTAACGTGTTTTCGGAGAATGCTGTACATTAAAACGTTTTTTCATGGCTACCAAGAATCATCGCTTTCCCTGAATTTTTTGAGACGCCACTTCCTAAGTTTGATCAATAAGCTTTTCATCCATACATTGTGTTCGGGATATCATTAAGTGTATTCACGTGTATTAATTATAACGGGAGTATGCGATTGTTTCGTAGAAATGTTATACTTACTCTTCAATCTTCCTAAAAAAAGGACTTTAGAAACGTTCCTAGAATCTTATTATAATCGAGAATACAGTCGAGATATACAATTACATTTTGTTTGTAAAAAATTGTGATCCGTTGTATTGTTTGCCCGTCCGATGTTTTATTTAGACGGACTCAATGACCTTGACAATAGGAAGGATCCGAAGGGTTAAGAACCATACTTTTTGCAAATAATAAGGGCCGTGCTCTGTGAAAATGGGGTTTAATGCAAGTGCGTAAAGTGTCATCCCAGATAAGCTTGTGCACAGGCTAATTTGGGACGACACTTTACGCCCATGCATTAAACCCCCTTTTCATAGAGCACGGCTCATATGTGTTTACATCTGTAAAAATATGTTGTCATTGTCACACGTATACACAAAACAAAGATATTAAATACATTTGTATTACAATCTGTTAAATCATTAGCATAACTATATTTTGTTGCGCAATGAAAACAGTATGGTTCTCATGCAAATGCAGTTTAATGTCAAACACAAAGAGAGCTAGACTCTTCTATTCACTGGAGTGTGAGAAATAGTATAAGTATAATAATTGTTAAACAAAAATAAGTAAAACAAGTACTTGTTGAATGGGTGTGAAGAAAATTGTTAAATGTGTCAGTAAAAATTGCTAAATAAAGTTTGTAAGATCAACTTAATGTCAACTTCATAGTAATATCCGCTTTTTATTTGTAATAGTCTTTCTAAAGTCACGCGCGTTGAAGTAGTTGAATTGTTGCGTTCTCGAGTACAAGTATGTACAGTGGTACTTCATATGTAGTGTGGTAAGCAAGCGAAACCATGCATCAATGACATTCGACGCAAATATTGGTGAGTAACAATTATGCTGTATGTTGTACTAAATTACGGGCTGCCTGTCCGAAATGATGATGCTGCATGTTGTAAGTGCCCAAATATAAAACACGACAAGTCTACATCATCTAAAGAACCAAATTTTTCTTTGACGTCAAGTCCTATTTTTGACACGATATATGACCATATGATATAAAACCAAACAACAATCACTTTATGCAAGATACTAAGGCGTGTTTCTTTCCATATAAACGGAAAGTTTTATGTATACATGTACACAAAAGTGTTATCGGATGTGAAAAAAACATCGCTACGATCCCACAGCGGCCAACCGCAATCCCATAGTGGCCCATCGAAGTCCTATGGCAGCCAACGCAATCCAATAGTGGCCCACCGCAATCCCATAGTCTTCCACCGCAATCCCATAGTAGTCCACCGCAATCCCATAATGGTCCTCCGCTATTCCATAGTGGTCCACCGCAATTCCATAATGGCCCACCGCAATCCTATAGTAGCCCACCGCAATCCTATAGTTGTCCACCGCAATCCTATAGTAGCCCACCAAAATCCTATAGTAGCCCACCACAATCCTATAGTTGCCCTACGCAATCCTATAGTGGCCCACCGCAATTCCATGGAAGCCCACCGCTATCCCATAGCAGCCCACCGCAATCCCATAGCAGTCCATCGCAATCCCATAGTGGCCCAACGCAATCCCATAGTGGCTCACTGCAATCTCATAGTAGCCCACCGCAATCCCATAGTAGCCCACCGCAATCCCACAGTGACCCACCGCAATCCCATAGTAGCCCACCGCAATCCCATAGTGGTACACCGCAATCCCATAGTGGCCCACCGCAATACCATAGCAGTCCACCGCAATCCCATAATGGTCAACCGCAATCCCATAGTAGCCCACCGCAATCCCATAGTAGCCCACCGCAATCCCATAGTGGTCCACCGCAATCCCATAGTGGCCCACCGCAATCCCATAGTGGCCGACCACAATCCTATAATGGTTCACCGCAATCCTATAGTGGTCCACCGCAATCCCATAGTGGCTCACCGCAATCCCATAGTGACCCACCGCAATCCCATAGTGGTCCACCGCAATACATAGTAGTCAACCACAATCCCATATTGGCCCACCGCAATCCCATAGTGGCCCACCGCAATCCCATATTGGCCCACCGCAATACCATAGTCGCCCACCGCAATCCCATATTGGTCAACCGCAATCCAACTGCGGCCCAGCGCCATCCCACAGCGGCCTACCGATATCTCACAGCGACCCGTCGAATTTTCACAGCGGCCCACCGCAATCTCACAGCAACCCACTGCATTCAGACAGAGGCCCGCCGAAATCCAACAGCAGCACACTTCTATCCCACAGCGACTCGCCAGAATTCCACAGCGGCTCGCCATGATTCCACAGCGGCTCGCCAGGATTTCACAGCGGCTTGCCAGGATTCCACAGCGGCTCGCCAGGATTCCACAGCGGCTCACCGTAATCCTATAGCTGCTCGAAGCTACCCCACACGGTCAGCCGAAATGCCACAGCGGCCCGCGGTGGTTTCATACAGCAACTTATTTTAAGCATCATCAAAATCAAAGCGATAAAACCGCGCACTTGAGGCTCACCACCGCGATACTTCCTGTTTACTACGAGCTTTAAATTACTGTACGTGATATTGTGCATACACACTTCACACATTTCAGAAGACTCTTCAGTCATATTTTAATGCAAATTGGACTTTAAAAAAAACGCACACACAAAAAAAATGTGTGCTTCCTTAGGTTAACTCTTGTAGTTTGCATACCACAATGCTATACATGTAATAAGTCATGTGCACGGTAATAAATACTGTGGACTTGTATTAATTTGTATATTTTATTTTAGTTTTGCATTTGTCAGACATTACAGTGCGTTTTTGTTGAAATACAAACAAGCGCTAAATACATGCAAGGACTTTCTACCTTTATCTCCTTGTGATAGAACACACAACTATTTCGATGAAAAAACAGTGTTTTATGTATGAAAAGCCAGTGTTTTTATGCATGACAAGTCCGTGTTGTAATGTCTGACAAGTCAGTGGGGTTATGTATGACATGTCAGAGTGGTTGTGTATGATAAGTCAGTGTGGTTATGTATGACAAGAAGGTGTTGTTATTTATGACAACTTAGTGTTGTTTTGTATGTCAAGTCAGTGTTGTTATATTTGACAAGTCAGTATTGTAATGTATGATAATTAAGTGTTATTATGTATGACAGGTCAGTGTTGTTATGTATTATATTTCGGTGTTGTTATGTATGACAAGTAAGTGTTGTTTTATGGGGAAATAAAGTGTTGTTATGTATGACAAATCAATGTTGTTATGTATGACAAGTCAGTGTTGTTATGTTTGAAAAGCCTATGCTGTCATGTATGACAACTCAGTGTTGTCATGTATGACAAGTCAGTGCTGTTATGTATGACTTGTCAGTATTGTTCTGTGTGACAAGTCAGTGTTGTTATGTATGTCAAGTCAATAATGTTATGTACGACAAGTTAATTTTGTTATGTATGTAAAGTCAGTTTGTGTATGTTTTTGAGTCATGGCGACTGATGGTTTGTTTATACATAAGCCCATACGATACTTGTTTACTCCAATGTGCTATCATATTTTGTAACATGATTTGAACATATTGTTTTGCAAGGAACGCGTGCAGATCTATTAGTTTCCTTTAAAACCGATGTAAGTAATTTTTATCGTCCACAGTTAATTAAATATAATTATGATATTTATATTATTTCAAAACTCATTGTTCACACTAATAAGTTCTTTGAGATTTACAAGTATGTGTACTTTCAACAATTACACATAACTTCCAAATATCCCAGCGTGAAATAATCAAAGGTTATATTTTAAATCTACCCAGAGAGGGCAAACCCTTCACCGAGAATCTCGACTTTCACAGGAAATCATGTGAAAATAAACAAAACGAACCTGAACGCATTTTCGTCTGTGTTTATTTGGAAAGCCACCTGCCAATAAATAAATCTTGAATTTGATTGCGTTATCTCTAGCCAACGAGAGCTTTTACTTCTTGAGAAAACTATTTAATTTCTAGGAAAAACTTGAGTAAACAATTTCCGTTTTGATAAGAAATGAAGTGCATGGACTGCCTTGAATAATGTAGTGTTCTCATTATGCTGATTCGATGCTGCGGGAATACTTGAGAATGTGGAATGCCGCGCAATTCATAGTGTTTGTAAGTAGTGCATGTTCATTATACTATATGCTTTTCTACAACGAAAATAAAAGGCTACGAAAACCGAAAGTTATGCAAGTTAAACTTACAAAATAGTCGTTGATCGCAAGTTTAAATATTTATTTATTTTTATTTTTTTTTATTTTTGATCAGATATGAAACATTATATCAAAACAAAACAAAACGAGTTGAATTATTTTTGTATTACAGCAACGACTCGCTTTTGTTTTTTCTTTAAACTTTCAGTTAATAACCTGAATCAAATAGTAAATGAAATTCAGTGCCGTCCATGTGGTTTATTAATGTATGCTGTGGATCTCACATAATGGAGAATTTTTATGGAAAGACCATTTGATTATTTTACTCGTGATTATACTCAACAGTATGTAAAATCATATGCAATTTATATATTTGAAAAGTGTACGAATGATGATCGTTTGTATACATATTAGCAGTTGAAAATACGTTAATCATTTACTTGAAAAAAAATCATTTTATCCCACTTTTACAGCCAATTCGGTTGATTAAAGCCTCGTTTATTTAATTTCTGCTACGTTGTTAGGCTACGTTGTAACCAAATGTAGTTCATTGTATATAACAACTAAATGTTATATTGAGGTTATAAAAGATTTGCAATTCAATATGAATAAGATTGTAATAAATTACGCACGACTCTTTGTCACAGAACGATATTCTGATTTAAAAAAATGATTATTTGATAAACGGTTATTTTTTGGAACGCGGAGTAATACACTGACCTTGGTTTCACTACAGTCAGAATCAAAGTACGACAAACACTCATGAAAACTAATTTTGTTAAAATAAAAAGGCTTACTGAATAAAAAGTTGGATAAATAGAATAATAGATTAGTGTTCATTATAGATCAGGTTTATCATGCTTTGCACGAAAACGAAAAAGCACTCGCCAAGGCTCGTGCTTTTTGCGCCATTGTAGAAAAGAACGTTATAACGTTTTACCATAGTATATCGTTGAAAGAAGTAAGTTCATCATTTAAGCAGCTTAAGCATTTTCACAATGATTTTCACACGAGTAATATAAAGTATTCCGACGAACTTTTTCTCTGTGTTCCAGGCTCTGGTATTGGATCAGGGACAATCAGCGATTGACGATGTGTTCCGACAAGTACAAGAGAAATATGATGGTAAACTATACGCATGATCAGAATGATATTATGTATGAAATATAATTGGACAATTAACAGCAATTCATAAATTCATATCGTCGCCTTAATTCTAAAGTCGAGAATGTCAAAAATTGCAAAAATGGCATATTTGGTATCATTTTGTCGGGCTTGACGAGCTCTACACGATGCAATAAACGGCATGTGTACCTTTCTCTATTTAGGCACTATTGACTCATCAACATAGGCGAAACCTGACAATTTTCTATTCATTATACTTTAAAAATCGCGAATGTCTTTGTGTCGGATTATTTAAATAAGTAAACGATGTGATTTCCATAATCACGAAACTCAAAACTTTTTTTTTAATTTACGTTAAACAGTCGCGAATGTACTTGTTAATTAATATAACTTTTTTTTAAAGAAATTCTCTTTAAATATTGCAAATTGATAGATTGCATAAATCTCAACCACCTGTCAAAATTTCATAAAGATATCTTGTTTTATAATACATGGTTTGTTATTTCAAAACTTAAGAAGCGATTTTCTCAAAATCACTTTTTTGGACTTTCGTGCATTTAGAATAAGTTCGACGATATGATATTGACGTTGAACTGCGGTCCAATGTATTCTTACATTTTAAAATTTCTCTTCTCATTCCTGCCATGTCACGTTTTGTTTACTTAATTTAATTATGTTCTTAAACTTTATTCAATAAACTATGGAAAGGTATATGGTACACCCTGATACTGTGATGATGCCAACATTCTATGACGACATGATATGAAAAAGTTGTCATGTCGTCAAAAATAACTCATCGTGTCGACTAAAACTACGATGGCAAGTCATTTACAAAAGAGCATGACGCCTAAAATTATGTTGATTTGTCGACATAAGATAAGTTGTCAAGACTTAAACAACCCGCATGTTGGCATAAGAGCCGAAATCTCTGACGATATTTTATCATTTAGCCGTCTTGTAAATTTAACTATTGCTGTGTTGTTTACTGTATGACGGCATATATCTTGATGACTTGCAAGTAACATAATGTTGACATGGCGATATAACTGAAGGAGTCGATATAATTTATGTGGACAAAGGGCGTTGTTTAAAAATTATGGTAGCGTATATGGTACCCAAATAATATGGTCATGCCGGATTTGTTTATATCGACTTACTGTGAAATAACATGGTATGTCGTCATAGTTTTGTAGGTTTTCCCTTTTACTTTTACTCGCCATAACGACATTAAGTTAAAGTCTCGACGTAAATTTTTTGACGGACCAGAACCAGTTTCAAACAAAACTATACATATAGAGAAAACTGCCCCACCCCCTGAAAGCCATATTTTTCAACCGATCATGACCATTTTCGAACTCGTCCATGATATCAATAAAACCAATATTCTGACAAAGTTTGCCCTTTGATGACAGGCACTATAAGGTATAACCTTTTTGGTTTCTGCACTCAGCAGCCACTAATTAAATTTGTATTAAATTTTTTTAGAAGTACCAAGATGCGCATATGGTCACATATGTATGTACGTACATACATACATACGTACGTACGTACGTACGTACGTACGTACGTACGCACGCACGCACGCACGCACGCACGCACGCACGCACGCACGCACGCACGCACGCACGTACGTGACGGAAAAGTAGAGCGCTCCGTCCTTCAACAGCTTTTGGTCCTTTCAATGCCTATGTCAACAAATTGGCTGCCCAGTGTTTAGCTCACATAAGCACTTTAGTCCTCGTGGTGAAATGTGATAGACCTGTGTCCGTCGTGAACCTTTGCCTTGTGAACGCATTTCTTGTCCGATCTTCATGAAACTTGGTCAGGACATTTGTCCAATTTCATACCTCAACTGATTTCTAAACTGGTCATGTGGGGTCGAAAAAAAGGTCACTTGGTCAAAAAAAGAAAGACCTTGTGAATACGCCAAAAGTCACATTTACTTTGCCAAAATGTTTGTGTAAATGATATGTCGCTTCTTGAGTTCGAAACTAGTTCTGGTCGGTTGAAAAACATGGCCGCCAGGGGGCGTGGCAGTTTTCCGGCAATGGCTATAAAGTTACCTTGAAAGGCACATTGTTTCCCAATCATGAAACTTGGTCTGAATATTGGTTTTATTGATATCATGAACGAGTTCGAAAATGGTCAAGATCGGTTGGAAAATGTGGCTTTCAGGGAGTGGCGCAGTTTTCTCTATATGAATAATTTTGTTTGAAACTGGTTCTGGTCCGTCAAAAAACATGGCCACCATGGGGTCATTTTCCATATATTTTATGTAGTAAAAGAAGCTTGTGAACACCCTTAAAGTAACTTTTTTGGCAAATCATTATGAAACTTAGTCAGAAAATTGGTATTATTGATTTTTCAGACGAGTTCGATATTTATACTGATAGGTGGGGAAAAAATTGGCCGCCAGGGGGTGGGGTAGTTTTTTCTTTTTGTTTATAATGTAAACATGTGAAAACTATAGAAGTTGCATTTTTAGTCCAAACTTCATGAACTTTGGTCAGAACTTTTGTTTCATTGACACTTTTGAGTTTGAAAATGGTTCTGGTCGATCAGTATTAAAAACCATGGCTACCAGGGGGTCGGGTAATTTTCTATATATGCTTATATTAAATACTTTGGAAGACCTTAGCCTTGACTTGAAGTCAGCCTTTGTCATATAACTGTTCTGAATTATTTGCACACGAGTTTAACTCGTCTTTCTTTTCATCTCATTCACTCAGGTGAGCGACCCAGGGCCTCTTAGCCCTCTTGTTTGTGTTACTTGTTTTTATTGTTTATGGACATATCACTTTCTGAAATAGTCAAAAGTGGTTGAAGTATATATCACTTTCTGAAATAGTCAAAAGTGGTTGAAGTAATGTGAAATAATAATTCCTTATATTAGCATTATATATTAAGTTTGGAACAATATGCAGAACTAAAATAGCATATTTTTCAGTGATACATGAACCAGTTCTAATGAAATCTTTCAAAAAGAGTATATAATCACATGTTTTCACCTTATAAACCACTTTCTTCTTGGGCGTTTTAAGTCCTTATTTTCTTTTTTTTGTTCATAAATCCATTGACACCAGCTGGAACCTACACTACTGTAGTAGATGATGTTCGAGTATGATTAATATAACACAAGAAACACTAAAAAACGGATCCTTTTTTGTAAGAAAAAATGTAAGCAACTGGAGTCTAAAAATACTTGGAAAAAGTATGGTTGACCAGGATGACAAATATAAATTTGATTGAAACTTTTGGAAACAGTGTAAAATATCACTTTAACAAAAACATTGATATATCATTATCTTTATAGTATTAACATACGCTATGAAATTAAAGGGATTTTATTAACATGTTTTCAATATTTATGTATCTTTCATATTATTATTTTTTTAAATTATCATTTCTGGCCCACCATACTTTTTCAAGTGTACTATTTTTTTACTCAAGTTGTTTACATTTTTTTCTTGCACAAAAGTATCCTTTTTTCAGTGTTTCTAGTGTGTTATATTTAATAATACTCTAACATCATCTACTACAGTAGTGTAGGTTCCAGCTGGTGTCAATGGATTTATGAACAAAACAAGAAAATGAGGACTTCCAAAAGACTTTACTCTTTTTGAAAGATTTCATTAGAACTGGTTCATGTATCACTGAAGTATATGTTATTATAATTGTGCACATTGTTCCAAACTTCATATATAATGCTAATGTTAATATAATGAATTATTGTTTTACATTACCCCACACACTTCTGACCATTTCAGAAAGTGATATGCCCTTAACTTTGTTTTCATTTGTCTTACTTTTTTTGAATAAATACTGAAGAACAGTTTGACACTCATAAGCTGTTATGTTGTTTTATAAATCATCTTTTTAAATTTGATATTTAGAATTAGAGATTTATAATTTAAATTATCAGCTTCTATGCGCAGATTTGAAGCTCCACTTTTGTTAAATCTGAATAAAGTTTTTATTGAATCGGATTTAAATGCTCACCATTATAGTATCTGATTGATACTTCACTGAAGCTATTAAAGTGTTATCTTGAACGCGCTTTCCGGTCTTTTAAATGTAAGATGTTTAGTTGTCTCTAGTTGAACATTTGCATGTTTTTTTGTGAGGAACTAATTTGCATAAAGCCGAATTAAATACCAAAACTAACCTACTTACATCGATGAAGCGAAGACAAGAGCGTTTCAATTCTTATACATGTAATTGCAATTATCATTCTGCATGTGCATATGTTTTCAATGGTTTGGCTAAAAGACAATTTAATTTGGGATTTATTCGTGCTCCTTTTCCAATACGCAGTTTCGACTGTTTACATGTCGCACATGGCATAATTAATCCAAGTAGTCCCACGCTCGATTTCCTCGTGCGCCTCGTGGAGGCAACTCGCTTCATTGAATATTTAAGCCCAGTCAAATGATATACTATACATGCCGTCAATCAGAATAATGTACATTAGTGAAACATTGTTCAATTGTAATTATGTAATCAACTGCAAGAAAAATAAAATGCCATTAAAGTCAAGCGTTATTTATATATTCGCCGTGCATTTTTGTCGTTTTACAATGATGACTTCATGTATAATTGGCGACTAAGTGCATAATTCGCTTTCAATAACACATTAATAATCCGGTTGAGTATATATATATATATATATATATATATATATATATATATATATATATATATATATATATATATATATATATATATATACTCGACACAACGACCCGGTAGCCGAGCACTTCTACACAAACGGCCACAGCGTCGCAGACTTCCGGGTCATGGGACTCGAAAAATTAAATGGAACCGACGAGTACCGGAAGACCATCGAACAACCTCGGAAGCGCAAGCTGAGGACGTTCAAACCATATGGACTAAACACAAAAGACTAAAATTGGCGCGCAATGTAACGTGCGATAATATAACGTCACTTCCGCTAAAGATGATATGCTTATTCACAAATAAACGCCGCTGAAGAAGACCGAGAGGTCGAAAGCTACGGCAAATTTAATAAAAGCGTTTTGTATATATATATATATATATATATATATATATATATATAGTGCTCGGCTACCGGGTCGTTGTGTCGAGTCCGTATGCGGGACAGGTTAAGAAGATGTCGCTGGTACAGGGTATCTCCCGTTTCTCCTACGTATACGAAGGTCTTACACCGTTCGCAGTGTACAGCGTAGACTACATTGGTGGATTTGCAGGTGACCTCGTTCCGCACATTGTAGCTTTTGCCGGTGGTGTCGCTGAACTTTTCAGCCTTCATCATGTATGGACAGATTGCGCACCTCTGTGCCCCACAAGGTCCGCTCCTGTTGTGAACTCGGAAAAACATCCGGTTGTGCTTTTTATGAACCAATATGTCTTGAAGGTTGCAGTCTCTTCTGAATGCTGCTAACGGGGGTTCAGGAAAAACGTTTTTCATATGATCTGAAATGTGGAGTGTTGGCAGGTGTTTCCGGAGGATATGGCCGACATTTGGTAGCGCTCTGGAGAAAGTGATAACGAGCGGTACCCTGGAAGTACTTTTTGAAGGCACTTTCGTATGCAGCAGATTTTCTCGCTTCTTGCTATCAACTTTCTTCAGCTCTGTCTCGACGAATCGGCCATTGTATCCTCGCTTCTGTAGTTGCTCTTTTATCTCATCTCTGTGTTTTTTGTAGTCCGTCTCTTCCGAACATATTCTTTTCAGCCTCACACCTAAGCCGTACGGAATAGCCTTCTTCGTATGCTCGGTATGCGACGAGTCCATGTGCAGGTAGAGGTGCCGATCTGTTGGTTTTGTATATAGGTCTGAAACCAGCCTTCCTTTTCGAATAGACATCATAGTGTCTAGAAATTCGAGCTGCTGTGTGGAGTAACGGAGCTCTAGCTGTATTCGTGGATGGATTTCATTTGCAACCGCATGGAATGTCTTTAGTGCCTCCAAACCATGTGTCCAAAAAAAGAGCAACTACAGAAGCGACGAAGAAAGACCGATCACATTAACTAGCCCTAAAATTGACCTACAAATAACCCAATTTTGTGTCACATTTAAATAATTTTCCATTTCCTCAAAAACGAATTATTTGACCATTCAAAAAAAATAAACATTTATTTCAAACATGTACTATATACACTGGAGTTTCAGGAACAGAAAATCAAGTAATAAAATACAAAATAAACATATCATATATTTGCGCCCGTGTTAATATTAAATATAAGATTTACAATAGTCGTTTCGTTTAATATATTGAAGTATGAAATGAAATGTTAATAAATCTTTTGAAAGAACCATATTTTGAAAGGAATATTCCACAATATACGAGGATTTCATAACTAAATGACCGCCATGTTTTCAAACAATTAGTGACGTTTCATTCATTCTTTTGCAATCTAACAATGGAATGAAGAACATGATTAATCTGTTTTTGCCAAGTTTGCAATGTCTGTAAATGTGTACAACAATATGAGTGAATTTATTTTAGCAAAGAAACAAAACAACGTTTAACTACTTCATGATCAATTCCAATAACAAGAATATCAATTTTTTGTTGTTTATCGACACATTGTAAATAAAACTCTAAACGAAAGATACTTGAACTAAACTAACTTAACGATTAAATTTGCAAAATATAAACACTTTTTAAGCATATATTTTTGCATATGTAATTAGTAACCATCCAATATTTCAGTCAAGGCCAAGAACAAAGCAGTCGCACTTTTAATCGATTCAGGAATTGGCAGTTGCTCCCGCTGCATTTCACACACATGTTCTAGGACGGATATGAAGTCATCTTTACACCCAAACTGCGGTTTCTTTACAAAGTATCTCTCTTGAATACGATCAATGGTTTCCAATTCACAAGGAAGCCGAAATGAAAAATCTCGGGTACCATACGCCTCAGGCTGGTAGTACATTACCATCGGTATCCTATTTGGTGCTTCCACATGTCTTTGCTGTCGAATCCGATGAGAATTCCATAGATGGGTGAAAGAGTTCAGATCACGTTGTCATACAGCCATCCCTCTTTTATATACTAAACGAATCGCTCGTATAAGGTCTGGAAGAGGAGACGACGCGTTGCGTCTTTTGAGCCCCAACCTTCGCAGTATCCGTTTCAGTTGACTCAAACTGAGAGCAGTGTTGTGTAGGAAAAGCAAGAATCAACATATATCCAGACGCGTATAGCCCTGTTTGTGATAACGCGGAATCCGAACATCCCTTTTTTGATTTGAAAGTGCAGCTAACGATGAGTCAACATATATCAGTGCAACTAAGACACTAATCTGCAATATAAAAAAGTTGTGAGTCGTTAAACACACGTTTTGCATGTATTAGTTAAAGAGAAATATCTAAATGAATCAATCGAGATTTAAGCTCTCTAAATGCTCATAAAACCCAACGAACACATTAATATTAATAGTTTGCAAACAGTGTATGTTATTTTTACATTTATACCAAGCATTTCTGCTGTAAAAATGGACTGTCTGAGGTCTTGCGTGTATCGAAAGAATATACCAGAAACTGAAAATCTGTTCGACGCCGGAAGTCATGAACCAATGTTACAATAATGTGATGATGTCAAAATTCTATGACGACATGATATGTAAAAGGTGTCATGGCGTAAAAAATAACTCATCGTGTCGACTAAAACTATGATGGCAAGTCATTTTCACAAGAGCATGACGCCAAAAATTATGTAGATTTGTCGACTTAGATCATGTTGACCAAATATATTTTCGGAAAAAGCCGGAAACATTTACGTCAAGTCTTCAACTTAATGTCGTTATGACGAGTAAAATTAAGGTGGGAATA
The DNA here is from genome assembly GCF_020536995.1 of Dreissena polymorpha. Taxonomy (NCBI): domain Eukaryota; kingdom Metazoa; phylum Mollusca; class Bivalvia; order Myida; family Dreissenidae; genus Dreissena; species Dreissena polymorpha. Next base: position 50,671,233 of record NC_068361.1, on the reverse strand, counting down.
GCTACAAAACTATGTCGACATACCATGTTATTTCACAATAAGTCGATATAAATTATTCCGGCATGACCACATTATTGGGGTGTACCATATACGTTTCCGTAGACACACGTTTAGCTCTGCCTACATGTTTGGTTATCTCGCTACTAAGCAACGTTAACCGAGGAAAGCGTTGATAAACGATCAATATGATTTCAATAGTACCGACATTCGACCATTTTACATACGTGAAATAGTAGCTAAAAATAAGAAAACGTCATTGTACAAATACACTGTCTATCATCACCACTGGAAATAGATTACCAGCGAAGCGAAAGTAAACAAACCAACCATGGAGAGCAGTCAGTATTTAGCTAAAATATCTAATAATAACTCGCTCCTGAATAACCTGTGCGTGTAAGGCATCTTACAGAAAGATTAATATGTTTAAAACTGTGTATCTATCATGCAATTCGTATTGCTGACGCGTTATTTACACAAATTTATTACTGCTTGGTACCGGGTTGAAATTGGAACTTCTTGAAGAAACAGCTCTCTTTCTTGATCACATGGTATGCCATCGGGTATGGACTTGATTTCCTATTGTTATAGGCAATATATACCATCTTAACGCTATTTCTTGTCTTGGTTTGATTATTGTTCGTGGAAATCTATTAAATTAAAAAAATGTAGTGTACGGCGAATAGTTGTTTATGGCAGAAGTCGTGTACGGTGAATAGTAGCAGCGTATTGGCTTAAGTTGTCGCAAATTAAAATGATTTAAAAAAAATCAATGTACAATTCGGCAAAATTATTATATTTTCCCCGGACAGAAGGAAAAAAAGATTGGGACAATGAACTTAATTTTTGGTACAAGGTAGCTGATGATTGATCAATTTCATCACTCGAATGTATTAATAAAGAACTCCAACAACTTACGATATAAGTTTGATATGTCCACTATTAATTTGTCACACAGTTTTTTATTTGATTCAAATATCACGACTGGTATATTACATTACTTGAAAAAAGTTCATATTTTCAGTATATTCGGTAATACAATTTCGCGACGTGAAATCGAAAGTACATCGCGAAAATAGGTGACATAACGATATACACTCTATAAATAACGCTAGTAGATTGATCATTTCAAAAATAAAATATATACAATTCACTACAATTCTCCTCACTGATTCATTATTGTATCCTTTAAAAATATCAACAACAAAAACACGTGTACAACTTATAAGTAAAAACTACGTCAATTTCAGTACACTACACGAATGTAAAATATATCATGTACAATTATTATATGTGGGCACAGATAAGCATTTTTAGTGTCAGCGTTAGCTCACGCTAATTTTACAGACCATATTTTGTAAATAAGTATGTGGCAAGAAGGCTTAGGTACGGTATGGGAGACAACGCCACTGCTGTGTTGCAGCAGACGATAAATTCCATTCTCCTAGCAGAGTTGTCGTTGGTGCCTCAACATAATGTGATGAACCGCTGTGTATTGGTACACTGTGCAGAGGGTTTATAAATAGTGTTTAACAGCTTGTAAAATGAGATTGGCCAGTCTGGTGTTTATCATTGAAATCTGTGCATATTGGCTGCTTTCAGTGAAAACGGGGATTAATGCATATCAAATAAGATTAGCCTGTGCTTACTGCTGATTAGCCTGTGCAATGCGCAGAAGCTAATAAAGGAAAAAATATCGAAAAGAATATTGCAATATAAACACCATTATTCAAACATAACATTTGCTGGAAATTTGAAAATTAAAACAAAATAAGAATGTCAACAATAAATCTTTCAAATACACGACTAACACATCGAGTCCTTGTAAATAATTGATATAGTAATTAGTTGTCAAATCAACATAGAGAGGTTCTACCTGGCTGATGAATGCTGTCATCAGCAGAATGTGGAAAGTAAGACTGGAGTTTATTATTTCAGTGCTTGCCTAATATTTCCTGAAAACGTACATATTTTCCTTTAAAGCTTCAATACCGAACATTTGCTCATTGTTCTGCGTCACTGCACAATATGGTCACCATAGCTTGAAACTTAAAATATGTCTTTCAGCCATTTCTTTATAATCAAATAAAATTCACCATCATTTAGATAAAAAGTCCGTGGCAAAAATAATTAACAGTACCCGCTTATTTCACACAAAATAGCGTAAGTAAAAAAAGAATGTGTATAACAGATTATTTTCTGCTTTACTGGTGTCTCAATATTATTATAATTGTTCGCAAATGTTCATTATGTGATACTCGGTTCTTCTGGCTGAAATGATCGAATAAGCTTAAACCAATATTTATCCCCTTTATAAACTGAATATCAAACCCCCATTCTGTATAATTCTGATTAGAAACATACACATCCGGCTTTAATTCGTTTTCCTCATCGTTTTCCTGTTTTTTTAGGTTCCCTTAATCTAAAATCGTCTTTATGAATTTTAAATACATTTACTTTAGCGTTGTTTTAAAATATGATATATTTTGCTAATCAGCAAAACTTGCTATGAATGCTATTATAATTGTAGTTTCAATGCCTAAGAAATATTCAAATAAATGTTATTATGTATTGACAGACACGAGTGTAGCATCTGGACTAAGCACAGATCATTCAGGTCGTTCCGACGAAGTGGTGAAAGCTCATTTGCAGTCAGGTAACACGATACATAAGATGGAGTTTTCTTTTTTCTCGCCCCGTAACTTGTGTAAGTGTTCCTCTTATTTGAGTTCTCCGTCACGTAACTAGAATATCAAGTATTTCATTATATTACGGTTTTAATTTTAATTTTAATTTACTTTTTCTGTTTGCAAACATGTAATAATTTTGTGTGTGATGAATGATCTTCTCAATTTGAGGTGATGATAGCCTTTAAAACTTAAAACATCACATGTTGTGCATTAGCTGTTCCAAAGGAATGACTCCAACTGTTGTCTCTGCTGATTATGTTTCGAGGCTTTCATTGTTCCTATACTAGTATATAATAGTTGCTAAAGCTAACATATGTTTAAGAGTGGTGTCGGTATAAAATGAAGGACAGCGACAGAACGATGGTGAAGCTGCATTACGATATGGTGATAGACGTCGAGACATACGAAGATGTTTTTGGGTAACTTATCAAATTTCGTAGTAGAAAAATGTTTTTTAATTAGTGTGGATCGTTTTACCATTTTTTTAAAGGAATAAAAAACGAGGGTCTTTCGTGCATAATTTATAGAGATTGACGAGACAATTTACGAAGATGCTTTTAGGTAATTAATCAATTATTAATTGTTTTGTCTCATTTTACCAATTTTTAGAAAGGAATATTCCTTCAATGACGAGAGTGTTTCCTGCGAGATGCACAGCGTTGTTGATAATGATGCAAATCGTCGAAGAAGAGCCGCAACGAAAAGCGAAGATAAGCGATGGGAGGATCTCGAAATACCTTACCAGATAGACGCAGGATTCGGTATAATCGTGTTAGATGACACCGAATGTCTTATAAAATGCATTGGTTCAAACGTTTAAATGTACACATATTGTAATACGATGTTTTATTGCTTATACCGCCAACAAGATTTTTTGCAAATAAAAATATAAGATTATGTTTTAATGTATTTAGCAAATATAATGGTCTTGAGCTACCACATTGCCAAACGAACTCGGGTTCTAACCCTAAAGAGCGTTTAATTTAAAGATAAAGACACCAATCGAAAATGGATTTCTTGAAATTATATCATTCATCATGAACTATATATAATGCAATGTATTGTTTGTACAAATACAATGTACATATCCAACATGATTTTCAGAATATTTTCAGACATACACATCGACATTCTTGAGTCTTATTTAAATAACATTTTTATTGACTTGAGTGTTTTGATTGTAGATGCCCATGCAAATGTAACCATTATGAAAGCTATGGAACACTGGAGCAGATACACGTGCTTGCACTTCGTAGAAAGGACACAGCAGCAATACGATCGAATCATATTCAGTCCTGCTGGGTGGGCAGTTTGTCGCAATTAATTAACTAAATAATTGTATTACTGATTATTTATTTTTTGTTTAAAGGAACTCTCTTCTTAACGAACATCCAGTTTATGTGGAAATCAGCCTTCCTGATTAGTCTGTTCGAATGGTACCGGCTAATCTGGGGCGACACTACGCAATTACATTAAGACAAATTTTCCCAGAACGAGGCTCATTTATATCTATAACTTTCTCTGTTCTTTTCCAACAAGGGTCTGCGAGTCACATGTTGGGAGGATTAAAGGGCCCCAATACATCTTCCTGGATCCGCAAAAATGTGTGACGGTAAATATCGATAACATGTGCGATGGTATATATCGATTACATTTGCGTCCGAATGGTCCAATACTCCCAATATTTATTTATGCAAAATGATTGATCTGCCTAGGGAAATATAAACTTAAACATAGCATTTCCTCATTACTTGTTATAGCTATCATGTTCTTAACTGATCTCAATATCAAAAATAAACGTCGAACGGCTATGACCACGGTTGTTGTAAGATTTTCTTATATTTAATTTGATAGTGATTGAAGACTATGTCGTACGTTTTTTTTTCGCTGATGTGTGTGTCCCATATACACATTAATTGGTAAATAATGTTGAACATGCAGTTGTCCTTTTTTACACGACATTGACACATACCTTGCCTTGATCACAAACTGTTTTTAAATCTGTTGTTCATTTATATAAGAACATTGGCATCATTTATGTCCATAATGAGATAGACGCCAACCATTTTACACCGTGTTTGCCATGCAAAACAAAAACGTCAGTTTCAAATAGCTGCAAATCATCATTCTCTGAGACATGTATTAGTAAACTGACTAAGTCATTGCCTCATGCATGCGGTAACATTTCATATTGCAGTTGGAAATCATTTTACACGAGATTGGACACGCCATTGGCCTATACCATGAGCACACGAGGGCAGACCGGGACAATTACGTCACTGTACATTATGAAAAAATTGACAACGACTCCCACTACAACTTTGACAAATTCAACGCGACCCAATATCTCGATTTCAACAAGCCGTATGACTATCACAGCATAATGCATTACGGCAAAAACGTAAGCATCTAGATTGAAAATCAAGATGTTCTTCTCTTTTGTCCTACGTGTTCAAGTGCGAAGAAAGAGCTTATCCTGTCAGTCCGTATTTGTTGTCGGTCGTGGTTTTCAAAAATCGCTGACAGAACGTCTTCTCTGAAACCTTTAACCAAGAACGACAAGAATGACTCTTTAACAAATATCTTCACCTATTTTGAATAGCAATTGGATATTTTAAATGGTCTTACCTTGAACCAATTTGAAATATGTTATTAATAAATGTAATTGGATGAATAACGTACACATGTTGTAACATTAATGAGCAGAAATATGCTGAGGATAATTCTGTATATTTGGTGAATTTCAAGACGAAACATACACATATTATCAGGTCGTTTAAGTGTGATGGCTGGTACTGGTTACCAGTTCACATGAGAGTAAATCAAATAATGTTATGTCATGTTTTCAAAATAAGAAATGGCCTTTTTCCAGATTACTTGAGTGAACACTTTGTTTCCCAAGATTCTATGCATAATTACAGCACTAGGCTTAGTAAAAAGGGTGGTTATTGTTTACCCAAGGTCAAATGTCATGGTTCCAAATCCTTTTCTTTTAACAGCATTAAACTCTGGAACTCCTTACCTGAGTCACTCACAGAGGTCAACAAGTTAGAAGGCTTTAAGGTTGCCATTAAAAGTCATTAAATGAATAATATTTAATTTTTTATATATGTGTATCTTTTCATTTTTAATAAGCAGATATTAACTTCGGCTTAGGTTTTTATTTTTAATAATTACTAGTTCATACTTCATAACATACATTTTAGCAATATATTTAATTTAGATAATTCATGATACCTCATATCATCAAATTACAACTGTCAAAATATCTATGTGTTGTAATAATTGATAACATTATCAATTGATGTTAGTTTCCAGCTCCTGTCATATTTTCTGAGCACTACTGTGATAATTAGTTTGATCTCTTTTGAACGGTGATATATATTTTTTATTTCATTAAATAATTATTTTACCATGAACATAGTTATGTTTAAGGTCAACATAGTTATGTTTAAGGTCTGCCTCTTTTTGTCATGCCACCAATAATAAGGACCACAATGGAAATAAGGGCTTGCTCTTTTTTGTGTCATCCTTGGTTTGGTGAGCATGTCATAGTTTATTGTACATGAAATAGTTTTTAATAATTGCTTATTATTTTATTCTATGTTATGTTGTGAACTGTGTATATGCTTCCTATGCCGAAATAAATCTATCTATCTATGGCATTTACGGAAGCTTATTTGTTGAACATATTTATAGCACACATAATATTTTTCAGTTTTTCGCCAACTCACGCAACGCTATTTCGTTGGAACCGACAAACGAATATTATTTGAATATAATTGGAGAAGCGAAACTCCTCAGCTTCCATGATGTACAAATTGTGAGCGCCATGTATAAGTGTAAAGGTTAGCTTGTTTATTTATGAAATTAAGCTCCTAGTATTTGAAAGGAAGTCATGTTTTTCACCACCGAATAGTTTTCGTTTTAATCTCCACTTCTTGGTAATTTTTGTGCATGTAATCCGTGTTTAAAACAAAACTTGTTGAGTATAAAACCTATAGCAACTACATTTGATAATTCAGACTGCATGTTACACATAAATTATGAATATAAATATTGTAAAAATAAATAAGCAAAACTACACTCTAATATTTCATTTATTTCTTATATCAATTATCGGTAATAATTATTATTGTAATACTTGTGTTAAATTGACCCACCGGAACTTCGACAAAGTGTAATGGACTTTTCTTACCTTCTGTATATTCCTGCTGTTATAGAGAAGTGTCCTCACGTAGAATGCCCTAAGGGTGCATTTGTCGGGAAAAACTGCGAATGCTTATGCAAGGGACCACCCAAAGATCCAGTTCAACGATGCAACCACCCGAAAAGTATGGGCATGGCCGTTGAAAATATAAATGATTTCAAACAAATCGCAAAGCATACATTTTTTTACAATTGTATAGGTTTTCGAAGACTATGGGTTACTCTAAAAGAAGTTCAAACCTTCTGCGCTCCCATCTGAACATAACTATTGAATTAATATGTAAATATTGGATGACAAATGGCTTTGATAAGCATCTGTCTGTTCGCCTGTATTGCTCTAGCTTCAGATTTGATAGTGCAATAACCGCTTTAGTTCAGTTAGAATCTTATCTGCATGTTATCTGCGCGACAGGTATGTGATGTTGACAGTAACCCCTCAATTCAAATATCGAGCAAGTTCAAACAAACAAGGTTGCACACTTATCATTATTTTAAAATCCGTTCTTCACACAGCTATCAAGTGACTGTTAAGTTGATATTTTCTTTTGAAAGTATTCATATAAAAAATATTGTTTCTCGCATGCAAACATTAGGTTTCTAGGGTTTTTTGACCTCTAAAAAAATGTATATTAGTGGATAAACGTGGTGTTTTAATCTCAGACATGGTACTTTTGTAGCCTTTCATCACGTAGACACGTGTCACATTGTTTATATTCGATATTTTGTCTCTTAGATATGGCATTAGTGCCCTGTAAACCCCCGCCTATTGACATGGACACCTACTTCGTGAAATCAATCGGAAAGGTGTCACTGGATGATCTGTCTCGTACCCAGTACCCAGACGGAACAGTTCTCATGGTGGAGAATCCCCTGTGCTCCAACCAAGGGACCGGAAACTATACCTGTCAAGACGGTGAATGGGTGGTCAATATCAACTGCAAACCAGGTAATAGCCGATTAAGAGCATCATCCGAATGAATACTGTACAGATAACAAACAAAATAAATTAGCCGAAAATGCCGTTTTATGCATGTACTTTAACTGTCATCCCAGATTAGCCTGTGCAGTCCACACCGGCTCAGCAGGGCAGACAATTTCTGCTTTAACTGGAATTTCGCTGTGATGATACTTCATTGAAACGAAAAATACCATAAAGCGGAAAGTGTCGTCCCTTATCAGCCTGGCGATGGCCGATTGGGGTCGACATTCGCCCATATAAAAAGCATTTTTATCATTAGAAAATAATGCATACCGGGAAGGTTAAGCGTACAATTTGCAGTACCAGGCTCCGGCACTATTCCCGCACATGCGTTAGGTCTGGTTTTTCTGACGACTCGCCTCAGTGTCTATGTATATAAATAAACACAAGTTATGTTTTTATCTAGATCGGTGTGTGTACGATAGCATCCGCTATGAATTCGAACCGAATATTACAGCGCATGGACTTGGCCCAACCGCGGAATACGTCAACACGGGTACACATGTAAGCGTTACGTCAGTGTTCGAGTTTTCCTGACATTCCATAGAGTGCCTACTTAGTGCCTACACATTGAAGAGTCAACACAGGGTTGGCTGAGTACCAATATTTGGATCCTAGCATAGACTTGTTTGTTATGGGTTTTAGTAATTTTTACACCCCTTTACTCAATTAATATCATAATAATTGATTTCATGAAATATATGTTATAATCATTTTGAAAACGAATGTAATCATTGTATGTTAAACACTCCAACACAACGACACGCCCAACTTTTCCAAATAATAGTTAGGCGAAAATGACATCGCTCACATGTGCGAATTTCTGTTCCTGTTTCCTAAGACAGAAATAGTTGCTATTTGAAGCAATGTCGTGTTTGATATAAATGTAAGCTTCGTTCGATGGATGTAATAGAAAATAATTTACGGCGTACCTGGCAAAATCATCGCGTTAATGCTGGAACGTTGTTTGTAACGTTATTACTCTATATGAGTGTTTTTCATATATACAATTTAGTTCGATTGCTATAACTTCTATAAGTTTGTATTGTGTATTTTTTCATAAATTTGGCGCCCAATCAATTATTTAGAGTGAACTTTATACATATATGTATTAAAGTACCATAACGATGAGTATTATTTATTTGCAATATAATCTGCGAAACAGATAAAACATTATTCAACACATATACTTGTTTGGTATCAGTTTACGAGCCGAATATGATATGAACACAGCTAACATCTGAGTCGCGTCATTTATGTTAACAGAGTAAATGAGAATGAACACAGCTAACATCTGAGGGGAGTCATTTATGTTAACAGAGTAAATTAGTATAAACATAGCTAACATCTGAGGCGCTTCATTTATGTTAAATGAGTAAATGAGTGTGAACACAGCTTACATATGAGGCGCATCATTTATGTTAACAGAGTAAATGAGTGTGAACACAGCTGACATCTGAGGCGCGCCATTTATGTTTACAGAGTAAATAAGTATGAACACAGCTTACATATGAGGCGCATCATTTATGTTAACAGAGTAAATTAGTATCAGGCTAAGCCCCGTGCTGTGAAAACTGGGTTAAAATCATGTGCGTAAAGTGTCATCCAAGGTGAGCCTCTGCAGTCCGCATAGGCTAATCAGGGACGAAACTTTCCGCTAATCAGGGATTACATATTTTCATTAGCTTGTGTGGACTGCGCATGCTTATCTGGGATGACACTTTATGCAAATGTATTTATACAAGTTTTACCAGAACGAGACTAAGGCTGATGTTTAAGTAAGCTATAGTTTCACACTTCACACATTTTTGTAGTTATTGGAGGTGCAGTTGGACAGATCTTTTTGGTTTTCAAAGCTTGAGCATTTTGAGGGCCCGAAGTTGAACGTTCTCTGTGTAATATAATTTTTCCGTCACAATTGAAACGCAGACAAATGATACCATTCAAGAACGCTTTTATTAACCTCACGTTAAGACTTTTTTAGTAAGTAAACGGATATGTCTATTCTGCTTTTTTACTTTCCTTTCCAAGGTGCACGTAGAGTGCAGAGCACCAAAAAGGACCCAAGGGTATGATTCTGAATGCAGAGATTCCATTTGGGTTCCAGAATTGCCGAGTTGTGATGCAGGTAAACAAATGCAGTCATTCTGATCGAACACAAATTATTTAAGAAAACATGAAGGACTATGATCAATATTTCATCAATTATCTTTCCGCTACAAATCTACTTTCGGTTGTAGCTTGTAAAATTGCAACTACCAAACAAGGGTTTCAGCGGTAGATTAAACGAAATAGATTACCAACAAAAATGTTCATTCCTATTAACTCAAAACGTTTTGCAGTGGTGATTTCAAAAATAATAAATTCCAAAAATACGATGCCCCTTAAAAATTGAATTTGAAGTCAAACATGTTCAGCATTAGATTGAACGTTCGAGGAGTTCCTAAAGAAGAAATACACCATAGTAGTTATCTATGCCAAACCTTTCTGCAGAAGAAGATTGAATAATACATTACAAATCATAAAAACAAACATATTACGTTCCTCTGTTTTTGTGGAAGATTGGACGATTTAGATTTCCAAAATGAAATATAATCTACAGTAAATAGCTCGACATTCCAATTATATTCCCAGTGGTAAATATTAAGATAGGAAACATGGACGTTCTATTCAAAACAAATGTTAACACGAGTTGTGATGCTGATGCTGTCATAAAGGATCTGCCACGATAGGTCATTTCGTTCCATGAATAATGTATATTTGTTCATTAAGACTGTGGTCATTTTAAAGAGTCCAAACACAAATGATTTATTGTCATTACAATGGGTTACTAACTGTACATGCTGGGTTTGTGGACTCCTATACTGGCATAACGACAGCAACCGAAACTACCGGTACTTATGAGTGTAAAGTCTGATGCTTGTGGGAATGTTATAATACAGAGTATTTGCTTCCTTTCATATTTAATGTAAAATTTGGGTTGTTTTATGATGTTTAAACGATACATTTATTTTCATAAGATGGCAAGTATTCAGCGATTTATTTTCAAACACATTTATCATTAGAAAATAATGCAGGATTGAAAAGTCATGAGTACTATTTAAAAGTTTTGTTCTTTCGAACACCCATGTGGGAGGATGCACATTTGGTGTGTTTTATTAGACAATACGCCTTAAAATCTACCCGTGTAAACAAGCACTTTCCGCTTTGATCTAGATCGTTGTGTGTACGACAGGACCCGATATGTCTTCAAACCGAACATTACTTCGGACGGCGTAAGTGGAACCACTGAATACGTCAACTCGGGAACATTCGTAAGCGTTAAGATCTACGTAACGTTTATGTCTAGAAATTTCCTAATATCAGATGTCATCCTTTAAGAGAATACATTTATATGAACATAAATAAGTATTAAGCATTTATTTGTGAATATATTTAGCTTGAAAACATTACGTTAAGAAGTTAAGTCATTTTTAAGGAATTTATTTAATTGTGTCGCACGTACCATACCACGTGTTGATGCTTCAAGTAGAAAACTTTACAAACACATTTAAATATCAACTATTCTATCATCTATAGTTACATATGTTGATATTTTATCAAAATTAATTATCGTTTTCTTCTGCCGCGCTAACGCAAACACAGTGCTTCTAGAGTTTGCAAACATATTTATTTAAAATGAACACCTGTGGACCTACTTATTGTGGTTCGTACTTTTCGAAATAACACACTTCTAAAGCCAAAAAGAACATTTTTTATTTATTTCGCGCGCGACTAAACCATTTTTGATACTAAAGTAATCAAACTTTACAACCATTAAAACACGAATTTCACGTTCGTGCGATCCAAACGATTTGCCACACTTTACTGATTAACAGGCTAAGAAACTCAATGACATTATGTAACGCTGCTTTGCGCCCGATTGCAATTTGTTTATTGATAACAATCTGATAAGGTTTGATTTCCAGTCAAGTTACGATTACAGACAGTTAAATTAGAGTGTTTCGAAATATTTTGGAATTGGGCCTCGATTCGATGATAAGTTACCCTATGTTTATCCGAATTCAATGCGTTCCATACGCTTCAATACGATTATGATTTTCATATATATTTTCTGTTTATATTGTTGCGCCAATTGTGATAGTGGCGACGTAGAATTGATGTTTCGATATTAGTGCAATTTCGAAACAAGAGAGAAATATGGGGGACATCCTTGTCCTATGGACACATGCCTAGTTCTAATTGAAAGCACGGGCAGGATTATAGTTTATCCAGCATTTATTCTTTGGCACAAAGCACTGCCACTGGTAAGATCTAATATGATCACCACGAGCAGTTGATTCGTGATGCCAATCTCAATTCATGTAGTGGCCACGTAGAACAAATGTTTCGACATTAGTGCAATTTCGAGTCAAGAGAGCAATATGGGGGATCCTTGTCTAAAGGACAAATGTATAGTTCTGATGGAATAGCACGGACAGGATGATACTGTATCCAATATATATGCTTTATGGTATCAATCCTCTGTCAATTTTAAAACGAGCAAAATCAAATATCATTTCAGGGAACACTTCAAGTCTGTATGTTTGTACTATAATTCTTAGTATCGTGGTAAAATTGGACGGACATAGCTTGACGCTGAACACGTGTTGGAGGCTGTTAACCTAGCAGAAGAATATGTTTGTGTTATATATTAATTCAAATAACATAATCCTTTCGAGAGCTTATTTTTTAACGGACCTTATTGAAAATTCTTTTAATCAAGACGTTTTGAAAGTCGATGAAGTAATAACTGTTTTTTACATATGTAAAAAATCTACAATAATGTAATATGATATTGACCTTGCGTTAACAAAAACTTACGAGTGAACAGAATGCCAATCTATATCCTTGCGTATTTTATCTTTTCCTAGGTTCACGTAGAATGCATTGCACCGAAAGGGATACCAGGTTATGACTCTAAGTGCACAGACTCGCTTTGGGTTCCAACTCTGCCAAATTGCGATGCAGGTAAACATATAAGTCATGCTGATTGAACGAAACCTAACTCATTTAGACACAACTTAATAAAAACCAAAAGATGTATTATCGATAATTGTTCTTTCATAAATCCAGTTTATTATTGAAAGTTGGTAAAATATGATAAAGCACAGTAATTACTTCTCAAGTCTAAACTTGTTTTCAGCTGTCGATTGTAAGATAGAGAACTTCGATGTTCGCAACGTGGAGGTATTGTTGAACGGCACGGTGCAATCGGATGGTGATGTTGTCCCAGATGGCAGCTCGGTAAACATAAAACATTTTCGTTACAAGCAGTGTATCAAATGTTTTTCACTTGCTTTTTAGAATTGCATTTATTAACAATTCAGTTAGTGGGGAAAAATAATGACACAATTAAGATACAATAAAGTGAATCAATCACTTTGAGATAACACTGGAGACTAAATTGGCAAGATGTTGCGTCGCTTTAGCTCATCTGATCATGAAGTACGCAATGAGAGCTATTGTGATCACTCTATTTCCGGCGTCCGTCATGGAGCGTCCTGCTGTGTGCAGAATTTTTCGTTATCGTTTAGCTCGTCAGCACTTTATAAGCCTTTTTCTTTCAACCTTGATAAAACTTGATCTCAATGTTTATATTGACAATTTAAAGGCCAAGTTCTGATCTTCGTCAAGTTGGTACAAATTCTAGTTTACCAGGTGTTACCACTCTTTGGGCCACGTTTATGACTCATTGTTTAGACTACCATGGCTGAAATTTAGGAAGCCCTCGATGCAAAACTTTAATATAATTTATAAGCCATATAATCACATCATAATGTGTGTACTCTGAAAGCATTAATCTTCAATATCCAAATATCATTTCAACATTATATTATCATTTCTATTTCGTTTTTAAATTTTATGACAAAGTTACATTGATTCGGAGTCAATACTTTGTGTTTGTTATATGATATTTATTAATTTATTTATTTATATTGAGGCCATATTCTTCGCCTTTTTTGACAGTACTAAAATCAACACAAACTTGTTCTAAAGACCGCCACTTACTTATAAGTAGTAAACCACATGAGTATCGCACAGATTTGTCCAGATCGTATTTTTATATAAATGTCACAATACATCAAACGTTTGTTTTCAACATAATTAAACCACGAAAATGTGTCTATCCAAAATGTATTTATTTACAATGTTGAGAACTTTTTACCTCACGCTGAGCCTTAAGTTTAATGTGTAGAAGTTCTTGCTTTGGCTGTGCCAAGTGCTGAATTTACCCAACATATTAAACAATATTGTCCTCTTTAGTTTCAATTTTTGAAAATCAACGATCTTATTCTTACTCAAAACAATTCGAACTTGCCCAAATATAAATGTGGTACTTTCATCTTTTGTTTGTTATGTAGCGCAAATATGTTAATACTAATAAAGCACAATTCTTGCATTTGCAAGTAACAAATCGATAACGCAGTTTTAAACAACAACTGTTGTTTTTTCGGATATTTGTATCGAAAACAAAGAATTCCCGCGGATAGTATTTTTCGATGGCTCGTATAAACTGTTATGGTCCCACAAACAGTATTAAAGTTTCGCATTTTATACTTATCCGCGTCTTAAGACTTCTCTTTTGACCCTTGAAAGACTTAACGAAACATCAAAAAGGGATCTTTAGATGACCGTATTTCAAATTTGTTAAAAATCGTTTTGATCATGTAATATATTTGTCATCGGAGATAAAAATATACTAAAAATACAAAATAAAGAAATCTTCTGCTCTTACACCTCTAGGGTAATGGTCTTTATGTTTAAGAACATGGTCTTCTACTACCTTTGTTCAAAGAATGCCCCTGGGGTCAAAACTGGTAACGCCACATGGGTAGTACAATTTGTATAGATTGCTAAAGAACTTCAGTATAAAAATATTTTTCTTTTACGCAACCACAAAGGTTAGTGGTTTGCTTTTTGGCGTGTTACATTGTATGGTGGTCATTTACAAAGTTGGCTCAAATAATGCCATAAGGTCAAAATTGGTTCAGCACTGAAGGTTACTTTTTTCCTAACTCGTAAACACTTAATCTTCTGTGAATTCGCAAAGCCGAAAGGTTTGGACTTTTGCATGATTTATTGAATTGTGGTCCTCTACCAATTTTGCGCAAAGAATGCCTGCGGTGTCAACACTGACCACGCACAATGGTCGTGAAATATATATAAACTGAAAAGTTAAGAACTTAAAAATATCATTCAAAACATAAGTGTCGGAGGTTTGACATCCTATGGTGGTACTTTAGTATTCTAGTTTTTTTTTCAATTTATGCTTCAGTAGTCAAAATTTGTGCCGGCCTAGGGGTAACTTGTTTTCCAAATATGTGTATAGTGCAAACTTGAAACAATCTACTCTGAACCTAATGGCTCACGGATTTTAAATGCGGCATGTTACGTAATATAGTGTTCTTCTGATTTTCAAGTCATGTTCCTTGGGTAAAAATAAGTCATCCGAAGAGTTCGAATCATTTATAGAGACTTGTATATTAAATATCGATTAACGTCAAACAATATTGATTTTCCCGACAAGAGCAGGTCATAGATTTTATATTTTATGTGGAAAATTGTATAGTTGTTTATGCGGCTGGGGTAAAACTATTATGCCCAACTATGTCATCTCAGATAAATCTCTCAAAGGCAATATGTATGAATCAATCTTGATGAAACTTAATCGGAATGTTCATCTTGACATGTCTAGGTTATTTCGAATTTGGGTCATCTGCTTCAAAAAACTACGTCACCAGGTCAAATGATTAAAAACATATTCAGTCTAGGGGCAAAATGACAATATAATGCTCTGATGTGTTAAAAAACTGGGTCCCCATGTTAAATCTGTTTTAATGTTAACGTTCTAATAGCAATATTTATTGATGAAACTTGGTCAGAATGTTTTTTTTTTTACAAACTTGGTCACTGAATCTAATCTCTAAAACAATGTTAGAGCTCTTAAAACCACATTTACAGATGAAGCTTAGTCAGAAAGTTAGTTTTTACAATATGAAGGCTATGTTTGAATTTGGGTCAGATGGGGTAACACAATTTATCACCAGATCAAGTCTTTACTAATTGACGGCCATGAATCCTGGGGGCTATCATGGCCATCCATTTGTTAAAGTGCGTGAATCCAATTCCTTTACGGTGCAGTAGGAAATTTCAATTGTGAATAGCAACACACATGTATAAAATTCACAAAATTCTGTCAAAAATATTGAACATTTCCATTTTACAGAATTATTCTTTTTGCGCTACTTTCAACCATCTGTGACTAAATTGTTCTAAAACGCCGTTTGTCTATTCGCTGTTTCCTTATTCAACACAATTATATACGAACCGTTTATACTTCATGTATCTGAGATTTATCATAAATAGCACCATAATATTAATTGCATTAATCCGTTTCTTTAAAATATTGCAATGAAATATAGTACTAATTACGGTTTACATAACTCACGACAAACTAAAGGGGCAATTCATTAACTCCGGATATCTTTTTCTCCGCTCGTTCTATCATCCGTTTGTCTGTCCGTTCGTCAGTAAATAAGCATGTCCGTCCACCCGTCCATCCTTCCGTTCTTCCGTCTGTCTGTCTGTAGTACTCCTTCATTCTAACATACATTTAAACTTAAATTCGTTGATGTGTCATGATAAGTATAACTTGCTGCATATTTTAACATGTAGGTGCAGGCACGGTGTAAAGGGTCAAACGAACAAAATAGCCCGATTAATGAATCCCAGTCCGATCTGGTTTGTCACAAAGGACACTTGAAAGGTCAAATTCCCAGACAATGTCCAGCAGGTATAAAATATACGTTAAATTGTATATAAGTTATATATAAGTGCTTTTAATTCAATATGCTACTTTTAGAAAATGTTTATGCATGTTATTTTGATGGAATTCTAAATTGATAAGCATAGACCAAATAAATTACCGGATACATTTTGTATAAATGTATTGAAAAACATAATTATGAGTTTTTAAACATAAATTTGAGCGTCAAATGCATCATTTAAAGCACATCAAGCATACACATTCGATCTTTTCCAGCATTATTCGCTTGCCCCATTGTGCAGTTCGCCAACACGAGTGGCCCATTTCATTACGGCTACGATGTAAAGTGCTTCAATAAATACGAAATGCAGCCAAACTTGCAAGCTCGCTTTCAGTGCGACTGGAAAGGAGACTGGAAGCCATTCGTACCAAGATGTATCCCTAGTAATATGACATAACTTTATAACGTATTTCCTTTAGCTCGGAACAATTTTTACACATCGAAGCAAACCTCATTAAAGCTGTGTTCTGTGTTTCAAGACATCCCCATTTTCATTGATATTTTGACAATCATAAACTTATACTTGCATTCAAGGGGATTCTTATTTGCGATGCCTCATTGGTTAAATAATATTCAGTTTATCTATAAATCAGATGTACGTTAAACCATAAGATTTTGTAACATGTTAGTTTATGTTGGATACTCTGTTGATATATTTGTTTTGCAATATAGACGCAAATAAAAGAGTATACGAGGGTTTAATCAGTAGACGATCGTATGATATTATGTAATTGGTTTTTCTTTCATAAAGAATCATGCCAAGTTATCTACGGCAATGCAAACGTCAAAGTGCAACTAATGGATGGATCGCATATAAGCCCAAACTCAAGAATCAGCAGTGGTCAGAATATCTCTATGTCTTGCACGCAGAAGGGTAACGTTCCTGACCAACTGACGCTGACATGTGACCACGGTGTATACAATGAGACAGGCGAAACAACGCTCCCTGTGTGCAAACTAGGTAACGTGGTTCGTTCTTTTTGTATAGAATATACTTAAACAAATTGATGAGGAAAGTTCGGACGACCGTCCTTAACTTTGAGATGTAAGTGAAAACAAGCATTTTGAGAACGTATACACATCCGTGTCTTATTACATATACTTGTTACGCATTTTAAAACAAGTCGTTTTCAATTTCTTCACCAGTCAAGTGTATGCCACCTCCTTTATCGGGCGCTGTAATGTACCGTCCAATGAATAATAGCTACGTATTCAAGGACACTGTAGGAATACAACGTTGCCAGGGTAAACTATGGTTTCAAGGTGACCAGCGTTTAACGTGCACAGCAGACGGCACTTGGAACGGGACAGCAACATGCACACCGTGTAAGCTGATTGTTTGTTAATCCGGATAGTGTTGCCCTGTTCAATGTCATTTCCGTTCAAAGATAAGAATAGGCATATTAACTGCTTTATTTTTTTCTACCCCGGATTTATCTTGTACTCTAGTTATAAGTCCGTTTGCGAACACATTTTTGCCAGTTTTTATATTTTATCACATGCTATACCCTGTTTCCCATGTAATACAACCATTACATTTTTTTTTATTACACATGTGTTATACAACATTTTAAAGCGTTTTCATTGGCTTAGTTTTTGTTTATTGACCAATCGCATTTTGTTATTTTGTTGCAATGCGTCAAATGACGTCACGAAATGTAAACAACATTCGGGATTTATCATTTATGTTTGCGTAATATTTATTTTATTTGCTCATTTAAAAGCATGTAATAAAAAAGATCTGACACTCGTTGTCATATCATACCATATTTTATTAAACTCGTCCGGGAAATTCGTTAGTAAGCTCGCCAAAGGCTCGCTTACTAACAAAATTCCTGAACTCGTTTAATAAAATATGGTATGATATGACAACTCGTGCCAGATCCTATATGTATGGTTTATTTTATGGGCTTTACTGTCACGCGATACTATATGACGTATGCTGGAGGTAAAAAATAAAACTTAAGATTGGCTAATGCAATTAACACAGAACTGCCGTTTGGTTTAAGACTGTCAACATGGCGCTGAGAAATGGGAGGAAAGGCAGAATTCTGATCTGATAAAACATACTATCAGAAACATTACCGTGGAATCATACCAGGAGTGCCTTACCTTTTGCAAAAACTATGACCGGTAAGCTAAAGACTTTTTATTCTTCATATCACATTAATTGCAGTGGTAAGATTGCTATTGCATTTGTTGAATACTCTGAAATATAAGCTGATAAGTAGATGATGTCGTATCAAATTGTATTTTTGATACATATAGTTTTATCGGCAAAATTACTGCAGCTAAATGCTTGAAATGGTTATAAAAATGTAGCCCAACGTTATATTGTCACACAACAGTATTTTACTACAATATGTTTTTTTATTTTGCAAAGAAAAGTTTATGGTTATACTTTATTATGCAACCTGTCAACCGAACAAAACGCATGCGTCATACAATTTCTTCGCGTACGCCCTGAAGATACAAATAAACGGAAAAATTTGAAATAACAAATTGTTCATAATTGTTAAAAATTTCGAAAACAATACAGCAATTTAACATATACTTGCGGAAAAAAGTATTTGGTAATCGGTTTATTTGATAGTTGTCATTAATTATACAGTAGATCTTATGTTAGTTAGTTAATTATTTAGTATATCTTACTTCACAATCCAACGTTTAATTTCTCTATAACTATTGAGCACACGTATTTATAACTATTCATCATTCGTTCATTCCTTTATACAATTAAGCTGGAAACATTATTATCTGATTCACGGCAAAGTGCTACTGTAACCCTCGCGTGGGTAAATAGAACAACATAAACAAGAACCGAACGAAATGTAAAACTTAAAATAAGCGTTATGTCATGAGGATGATTTCATTGATCCAAATATTATAGTTATGAACAATATCCAGCAATACTAGTCCGCATTTTTTTCAGTCACAAATCTACACGATTTGGTTTAAATCTAACCAAAAAACGATTTTATTCCGAAATCGCCATGACTGGTGAGGAAGAGCCTCTCAATGCCTCATAATGGTGTAAAAAATATTAAGCTGCTAAGTGTCTAGTGTTTCTTACCTATCACATGACTCACGTTTGTTATTTCTTTAACCAATTATACTTAAAATGCTCTGAAAGAAAATGTTTGGTAACCAATACAAGCTCAAACTGTTGACTTAAGATATTGGCTATTTCGATGTTTTATATTTTGTAAGAAAATGGTATGCACTTAAGGATTAAACTAGTATATTAACCAAACAGGCACCGATATAAAAGCTGCATTTTTACCTGAAATCACATTATAACTTCCTGATGTTGTTGTAGTTTATAGTGTTTCAAGCGAAAAAAAACGATCATTAGAATACAAAGGTGTTTGGTACGTTTCTGTCGAAATCTCTATGTGCATGTATTTATACAAAACATGGTCCGGATTCTCGCGTTTTGTTTACCGAATTGTGTTCAAACCAAAATTATAAACACGTTTTAGACAGTGTGTGTGTCTATTTTAATGAAAAACAATTTGACGGACTATTATGAGTTTGATTTACTTTTGCTTCATGTACATCATTTAATCACATCCCTAAAAAGGAAGCAGTATGACTTATCATGGGACATTCTTAAAAACGTTTATAGCGCAATTTTAGTTAATACGTTATTAAATATGCAAACGTAGTAGAAATGTATTAAATTTAAAGACCACTACTTTTTTATGCAATGTAACAAAGAAATGTCATTGATAGTTAACATAACACTTATTTGTTGAGATATGCTATGGTATATAGCCTGTCATCATTTCTCTTGATTCACTGGAATAGCTTCAGTTACAAACATTTTATTTTCAACATGCGTGCAGGGAAATCATCGATGTTCGTCAAAAATCAGTTTATACTGTTTACAAATTGGCCACAACACTGAGACTACACATAAGGCTGGTTAAACTCAATCAAAAAGCGATGGAACGAAATGTTTAAAAAGTTAACTTTGATGTGCCACATGTTTATTTCTATAACAAAAACATCTTGCAATGATCTTTAAAAAAGTATTATGATCGGGGTTCATACGTTCAATTATTGTTTGCTTAAGTAAAAGGTTTTATATTACGCATGGACTAAAATAAGTATGGTGTGACAATTTTCAGCAATAATATAATTTCAAGTTTGGAACTTTTCAGTCACCAGAAAGAAAAACATTAAATATAAACAATTATTTTTTGAAATGTATTAGATTTTTTATGAATGAACTTGTATTTCAATTAATTTTTTTTAACACGCACACAAAACTTTTATATATTTATTTAAATGCATGGGGAGGAAAGTCACCAACGAGTATGTGTTAAAGTGTCAATTATATTTTGATATACAACTTTTCTGTAGAGCATTTATGGTATTTACATGTTATTTTATAGATCAATTAATTGTTTTCAGTGTTCTGTGCCGCGCGTTCGCATACGGATTTGACCAGGGAAAGCGCAGATGCCGAATCACGTATGCAAACCCAAGCAGTCCAAACGCCAAAGATATGTTGGGCGCAAGGCAACTCTGGTCGGTGTGGTCTCGAAAGTGCGACTAAATTACAATAATTTTGCTCTGGGACATATACAGTGAAAGAGCTTGAACATGCATACTTGTGTATACCTTTGCACACGATGATCTGTTGGTCCGGTTTGATTATTGTTTTCATGCAAATTTCACGTGTATGTATCTTTGCTTGATATTAACAATTTGTGCAAGGCTGTTTGTTATGTAAATAAATAAAATCATATCTGCTTTATGATTCATTGATGTTATTTTGTTTTTTAAATGCTGTCCCATTTTCATAATGTACAGTGTGATTTTTATTTCAAGCACTTATATTTCTTATCATGTTTATTAACCATGTTTTCCGAAGGAAAAAACTGGTTATAAAATTGGTGAAATTCGACGGGCGGTCGAGCGGGTGATCGGGCGCGCGCAACAATTCTTCCGAGCGCAAATCCTTTTTCATTTCGCAACGGATTTCAATGAAACTTTCACACAATTATTGTCATCAAGTGTCCTGGTGCATATTATCGGGATTTTATGATTCGGTCGAAATCAAGGTCGCCACGAATAAAAATAGATTAAATTTGACACAAGGGGGTAACTAGGAACAATAAGTTACAATGCGCATTTTTGAATTGTCTCCCTTGATCAGACTTTTTAAATTGAAAACCTGGTTTTGTGACAATTTTCCCTTGTTTTTAGTTATGTCACATTGACACAGTGATATGGTATTAAAGAACTTCTATGGTGGTGTTTTTTTTAATTAAAATGTTCTATGTTTTTTATCAGACAGCGAATTGTACTCAATTTTTTGTATTTCTTCTTTTCCACAGTTGATAGTGATAGACATCCATCATTGTCTTGGTTAAAAGTTCGAGATGTTTAGAAAAATAAAGAGCGACTTTGTAATGCATTATTTCATCTAGGCTTAACACTATAGAAATTGTGTATTACATTTACTGTCACAAAACCAACGTGCAAAAGTTACAGTATATAATGTCAATATTGGTTCACGAGGTTTTTAAAAATATAAAAGTAATTGAATTAGTGAATATATCAAAGAAAACAAATATGTTTTTTATGTCGAAAACATAGCGTGACTTTCAATTGAGTTATTAATTAATATGACATAAACAGATGCTTATGCACCTATCCTACACAATGTATTACAGAATTGTAAATAAGTATACGGCGCATGCTTTTAAAAGCGGAATGTGCAGGCATTCGCGTCATGCGGACACATTTGTAGTTCTATAAATTTAAAAGGGACAGAAACATGTATATGTACTTTTAAAACTAGTGATTGCTTATGGATACTTTAGAGTGTTTTAAAACTGTTTTTCGAGATATTGAATGCTACTTCACCGCTTACAGACCGCTGTTTCATGCTGTGTTTTATAAAAGTTCCCAGTCGACGGGGTATGGGGTTTTAATTTTATTATTTTGTATTTTGTGAACGTCTCTTTTATAAAGCCGAATTGTAAGACAAGCAACGATAATACAAATACTTAAACTAGTGTCATTTGGTTATTATTTATTTATGTAGCATTTGGATAATGTTTTGACTCAAATCCGTTATCCGACCTTTATATAAAAACTGATTAAATAGTCTTGGTAATAGAAAGATCTTACATCAAAACCTGACATAAAATTGAAGGCGGTGAGGGGATTAAGATCAAGAAAGGACTATCAACAATAATGCCAAAAAATCAGCATGTTAAAGATAATGTTATTGGTTATGCATTATGTTAACGTATGTAAAGTTCTTAATCTTTATTAAAAACATCTCACTTGTGTTAACGTTCGCCTTGAAATACAATAAAACAATCTCTAATTTGAAACGAATGTTCAAAAACCGAAATCCCATATTTTGGTCATATCTATATGAATTTATCCTGCTTCTGTTGTAAACATTGACCGAATAAAGCAGGGTCGGATAAACTAGTTGATCTCCGGCAGTACCTCACGTGACCGCGATCTAACCGTATAACGTATTCATACGCGCCGATTAAACCGTTATAGCTTTTGACCTTTTACAAAATGTACATGCGAAGGTTCTTGCGAATAGTTTTGTAAAAACAAAATGATCTTAAAAGTAATAAATGCGTAAAATTTACGCAAACATATGGCAATGAAGTAATCAATTTTGCCTTTAAATTTATTTACACATAACCTTCAATATACGGCGTTTCTTTATATAAATAGAAAGGTTACACTCGACTAATACACACAATATACTATTTCAGTCGTCTGCATTTTTTTTCAAAGAAATATCAATTAAAATTTAAATAAAATAAAATAACACTATATTTGAATGGAAAAATGTCGGACTATATTGATCAAATGTATTTTGACGTAATTTGTGAAGATTTAATGGCTGAAAAAGAAGAAAATAAGGATGCAACTGTCAAAACTAAGGAACAAGATGTTGATAATAACATGAAGGATGAAATCAATAAGGAAAACTCTACAGGCATGGTGAACATTTAAAATGTAGGTCTTAACAATGATGAAAACTTGAAAAAAAATGTCACTGAAATAAGTCTATCTGATTTTCAAACAATGTATGGCATTGATTTTAATGACTTTGACTGCCATGAGCCCTCCGAAATTGACCAGATAAATACCTCTCCAGTTAACAAGCCCTCAACCCTCAATGTAAAGGACTGTTTTAAACAACTAACAAATGATGAAGTAAAACAACAAATATGTCAAGCGGACAACAAGAACACTCTAAAAAAAACAATGATTGATGTAAACAAATTCAAAAGATTTTTATTGACAAAACAAGAAAAATGGGAAATACATGACATAGGCCCCGATATGTTGGACGAATATTTGGCAAATTATGTTCTTTCAGTTAGAAAATGTGATGGTTCGGAATATGAACCAAGCACAATAAGAAACATGATCTCAAGCATTGACCGGAAACTCAAACGCAACAAATATCCTGTGCAAATAATGCAAGAAACCAACACCAATCACTTTCAGCTGACAAGGGATGCTTTAAAGGCAAAACAAAGAACTCTTAAAAAAATGGGAAAGGGAAACAAACCAAATGCCACAGATCCAATAAGTGACGAAGAAATCGATATACTCTATGACCGTGGAATCCTGGGCGGTACATCGCCAAAGGCTTTATTAAACACATTGTGGTTCAACAATTGTGTTTCACTTGGATTACGAGGAACTACGGAGAATTATAATTTGAGGTAATTATCCCAAAAACAGACACTTATTTATCAAATATTATATTGAACTGTCTTATTGCAAAGTCAAGTGTAAACTTTCTGCTGAGACTTGAACTCAGATATCCCTATCTTTATGAAGACAGGTTGTTCTCCATTGAACTACAGAACTGATTTAACAATTTAATGGCTTTGCAATAAGTATTAAATATATCAGCAATAACTATCAGATGTATCATGATCACAATATCCAGCAATTAAGCTATCCTTCTTTTATAAAGTACCAGAAAATGGAACTTTCTTCATAAAAAAACCCACAATTATCCCAATTTTAATGCTGTAAAAAAAATCCCATTTAATAATTAATATTTTTATTTTTACATAAATGTAACATTTTGATAGTTTCCCTATGCAGCTCTTTGGCTTGAACCTAAATCAATATAATATTGACAACTTGAAAACACTTATTTAACAATCTTTAAGTCTTTTGTAGCGGCAGCCAAAACTAAATAGCACCAATTCCCGATATGAATTCTTTTTGCGATTTCAGGTTTTTTTAACAGATATTTTCCTGATTGGGCTGGTACCGGTACTTTTTCCAAAAGGGCAAATAAAATCACTGATATCTAATAAGTTACAATTAAAATAGAATAAAATTAATCAAACTCCCACGGACAACATCTGTCATTTGATGCGTCTCAATAAAATTCACTATTATGTATTCGAAATAAAAAAATATTCAATTCTTCTAATAAAATACAACTTTCCATTAAGAAGGGAATTAAAAAATGGAAAAATATCTATAATAGTTACATTTAAACGCTGCTAAAAAAATATTTAAATATGTTTTCCTAGATCTATTATAGATTTCAAAACACATTTTATTATTATTATTAAATAATATTGCAAAATAATTGCAGTGAATACATGATTAGGCCTAAATTAAAATTAAGTTTGTTTGCCCTTTACCGACCGACCCACTTTTTACCCCCCGACCCCCCGACCCAAAAAATTTTATTGCGATTTCTGAAAACATATTTTTTTTTTCGTTTTTTCGCCAATCATAAAATCGGCAATCGACATGCGACATTCGAATATCGAGCTGGGGCGAATGTCGAGCCATCTCTGATATCGACATTCGGAAAAAAACGATTATCAAGCTGGGGCGAATGTCGAGCCAGCTCTGACATCGACATTCAGCAAAAGTCCCGCATATCGAGCTTGAACGAATGTCGAGCAAGCACTGACACGACATTCGGCAAAAAGCCCCGAATATCGCGCTGGGGCGAATGTCGAGCCATTTCTGACATCGACATTCGGCAAAAACCCCGAAAATCGAGTTGGGACGAATGTCGAGCCAGCTCTTATATCGACATTCGGCAAAAGTCCCGAATATCGAGCTGGGGCGAATGTCGAGCCATCTCTGACATCGACATTCGGCAAAAGTCCCGAATATCGAGCTGGGGCGAATATCGAGCCATCTTTGATATCGACATTCGGCAAAAAACCGAATATCGAGCTGGGGCGAATGTCGAGCCAGCTCTGACATCGACATTCGGCAAAATCCCGAATATCGAGCTGGGGCGAACGTTTAGCCAGCACTGACATCGACATTCGGCAAAGGTTCCGAATATCGAGCTGGGACAAATGTCGAGCCAGCTCTGACATCGACATTCGGCAAAAGTCCCGAATATCGAGCTGAGGCGAATGTCGAACCAGCACTGACATCGACATTCGAAAAAAGGCCCGATTGTCGAGCTGGGACGAATGTCGAGCCAGCTCTGACATCGACAATTGGGAAAAGTCTCGAATATCGAGCTGGGACGAATGTCGAGCCAGCAGTGACATCGACATTCGGCAAAAGTCCCGAATATCGAGCTGGGACAAATTTCGAGCCAGTTCTGACATCGACATTCGGCAAAAAAACCGAATATCGAGCAGGGGCGAATGTCGAGCCATCGCTGACATCGACATTTGGCAAAAGTCCCGAATATCGAGCTGGGGCGAATGTCGAGCCATCTCTGACATCGACATTCGGCAAAAAAAAACGAATATCGAACTGGGGCGAACGTCGAGCCAGCTCTGACATCGACATTCGGCAAAAGTCCCGAATATCGAGCTGGGGCGAATGTCGAGCCAGCACTTTCATCGAAATTCGGCAAAAGTCATGAATATCGAGCTGGGACGAATGTCGAGCCAGCACTGACATCGACATTTGGCAAAAGTCCCGAATATCGAGCTGGGGCGAATGTCGAGCCATTTCTGACATCGACATTCGGCAAAAGTCCCGAATATCGAGCTGGGACTAATGTCGAGCCAGCTTTGACATCGACATTCGGCAAAAAACCCGAATAAAGAGCTGGGACGAATTTCGAGCCAGCTCTGACATCGACATTCGTCAAAAGTCACGAGTATCGAGCTGGGGCGAACGTCGAACCAGCTCTAACATCGACATTCGGCAAAAATTCCGAATATCGAGCTGGAACGAATGCCAGCTAGCTTTGACATCGACATTCGGCAAAATTCCCGAATATCGAGCTGGGGCGAATGTCGAGCAAGCACTGCAACGACATTCGGCAAAATTCCTGAATATCGAACTGCGGCGAATGTCGAGCCATCTCTGACATCGACATTCGGCAAAAGTCCCGAATATCGAGCTTGCACGAATGTAGAGCCAGCTCTGACATCGACATTTGGCAAAAGTCCCGAATATCGAGCTGGGTCGAATGTCGAGCCAGCCTTGACATCGATAGTCGGACATTTTATCCAGATAAGTGCAAATATTATTGGAGATCAAAAGAACAATTTGCTTTTCATGACACTTTTTTTCATGCTGTATCTACTAGCACAATCCAGTCGAGAACGTTTATTAAGTTAATTGTCAAAAGTTATGTATGTCCCATTTACAAAAACTATATGTTTTGGATATAGGGTAAATCCTTAGAAGAGTCAATGGGTAGGTGTATTCAACCAAGTATAGGTAAAAAGTTTTAAAATTTTGCAATTCGTTGTGATATACAATTAAATATGTGGAAATAATGACAAATTGTGTTGATGGAAAAGTACCCATTAGGCTCCCACTACCTTAAAGAAAATCTAAGACAATTCTTAAAATGCAATAATTTGGTTAAACAGATGTGTTTTGGCATCTTTATTTTGGCACTATTTCCTTCTATTTTGAAAGTTTTCTTTGTTTTAATTTTACATTGTGTAAGAATAATCTTTACGATTGTGCACATAAATATTAATACCAACTTTTCTTATCATAAAAAATAAGTGTAATTTAGTTTTTCTTTTGGAATACCAGACCTGATCGTATGTGATATTCGTTCCAGATCGATATTCGTCCCATTTCGATATTCGCCCAAGTTCGGTATTCGGGACGAATGCCGAATGTCGATGAAAAGGCTGACTCCATATTCGCCCAACTCAATATTCGGGACAAGTGCCGAATGTCGATGTCAGAGCTGGCTCGGCATTCGTCCCAGCTCGATATCGGGGACTTTTGCCGAATGTCGATATCAGAGCTGTCTCGATATTCGTCCCAGCGCGATATTCGGGACTATTGCCGAATGTCGATGTCAGAGCTGGCTTGACATTCGCCCCAGCTCGATATTCGGAATTTTTGCCGAATGTCGATGTCAGAGCTGACTCGACATTCGTCCCAGCTCGATATTCGGGAGTTTTGCCGAATGTCGATGTTAGAGCTGGCTCGACATTCGTCCCAGCTCGATATTCGGGTTTTTTGCCGAATGTCGATGTCAGAGCTGGCTTGACATTCTCCTCAGCTCGATATTCGGGACTTTTGCCGAATGTCGATATAAGAGATGGTTCGACATTCGTCCCAGCTTGATATTCGGGAATTTTGCCGAATGTCGATGTCAGTGCTGGCTCGATATTCGCCCCAGCTCGATATTTGTTACTTTTGCTGAATGTCGATATCAAAGCTAGCTTGACATTCGCCCCAGCTCGATATTCGGGACTTTTGCCGAATGTCGATGTCAGAGCTGGCTCAACATTCGTCCCAGCTTGATATTCGGAACTTTTGCAGAATGTCGATGTCAGAGCTGGCTCGACATTCGTCCCAGCTCGATATTCGGGAGTTTTGCCAAATGTCGAAGTCAGAGCTCGTTTGACATTCGTCCCAGCTCGATATTCGAGACTTTTGCCGAATGTCGATGTCAGAGCTGGCTCGACATTCGCCCTAGCTCGATATTCGAATGTCGAATGCCGATTGCCGATGTCAGTGCCAACTTCACGCACCTGTATTGTTCCAACTTTGCTGGACTGTAACATTCCCGCGTTTTAATAGATTTCTATATGAAATACATTTTTTCACCTTAATAAAACAGTGCGCCAAACGCCCAAAAGACACGCGAAAACCTGCATAGCGAATGTCAAACGTGTATATTGAATATCTTAAATAACTCTCTATTGTCAATATCAAGACTCAGTTGACCATGTTAATATGTTGAGGGCAACACTTTTCAATGCCCCCACCCTGTTGTTCAGCAGTAGCTAATATCTATTTTTATTTTATATCATTGTCAACAAACTTTCGAGTGTATGTTTGTTAAAGCCACACACCTTGAAATGAAGTACATGTTAATCAATACATATTGATGCAATTTGAAAGTGTGCAAAATTGTCATTAAATCTATAGCCTAGTTAGCAAGTAATTTATTATTTTTTTAAATTTTAAAACCGAAAGTAGGATTTCCATACGTAAACGTCCATTTCAACAAACGCGATTATTTTTTATTTCAAAGCGCAAAAAAGACGGATTTCTACCTTGTTATCACCAGATATATTCTAATTGGCATAGATAAAATTAAATCTAAAGACTAATTAGCAAGTAATTTATTATTTTTCAAACGGTACCGCTTTTAAAACCGAAAGTAGGATTTCTAGACGTATACGTCCATTTCGACAAACGCGATTATTTTTAAGTTTTAAAGCGCAAAAGAGACGGATTTCTACCTTGTTACCACCAGATATATTCAAATTGGCATAGATTAAATATGTTTCTTATTTATACTTTAATATACTATGCTATGTATTTCATTTCAAGGTGTGTGGCTTTAAGCCTTTGATAATATTGCTGATAAAACATCATTAACGAGAGTGTGATCAGATAAGGAAGTTGTATTATACTTTTACGATTCTATTCATCGACTTGTTTGATGAGACTACATCTAATCTTCTAGTTGTAACCATGTAACTGGCGTTTTAAAAACATGTGTTTTTTTACTTGCAATCTCGGGTACGTTATTAAGGTCAATCGGTTTGTTGTTTTTCTTGTTGTTGTAATTTAGTGCTCTTTGATACTTTTATTTACCGACGTTCACGCACGAGGACGCCCACATAGCTTCCGATATAGTAACCACCGTCATATCATCGTGTTGCCACCTTTTCACTTTCTTTATTTATTGATAGAATTGCAATCAGAATAGTATATACAAAGATAAACTTTTCAGAGAAACCTTATACAAGCATATGGTATTTTATTTATGGCAATACACCGATTGCAAAACAGTATGGCAAACAGCACACGTGATAGACATGACGAACAAATACACATCAAACACTCACAAATGAATAAAACTGTGCTAACCGCTGAGGAAAGGTCAATGCAATTGCTTGGTGGGGTTTATGCTGGTTTTAAAGGGGGCCTAACCGCACGCTTAGCCTAAAGTAAATCACACAACATTTAATTGTTAATAAAAATAAACCGCATTACAATCGAAATGTAATAACAATACCAGAAATAACATTTTGAGTAAATTATCATTAAAATCATATAGTTAAACCAGATAACTGAATTGTATATTTTGAACTACGATCAATGCAATGAAACGGAAGCAGGAGTCGTCGTACTGCAGTTTCATGAAGGAGCTGCATTAATGGTTGAACAAGGTTAACATAGTTTGGTACTGCATGCTAATTTTCAGCTAGATGTAATGCGTATCCTAAATTGCGTTTAAGAAATTTAAATCTTCAAGTAAACTGCAATTCAATAAGAATGATTATACATAATAACGTTATTAATTTGTTGAAACTAATTTTAACACCGAAACATTCAAAATTTATGAAAACGTAATGCATCATTATGAAAAAAATAATTCAGCCACATTGGTAGCCGGTCTAATTATTCAAACGGGTCATTTAAAACGTTACCGACACGTTGCCTTAACATTGCAGTGAAGATGGTGTCACTGTAGGTAACATACATAGAAAAGTGCAGTGTTATAATCCTAATAATACATATATATGTTCTAATTGTTCATGTATTTACCCATTGAATACGCCAAGCATTCAACTTCTAAAGCTGAATAACTAAAACTGAGCTTCAAACAACTGATCAACTTTTAGAGAATACATGGTTGGTGCCGAGATGGAGAAAGTTTATCCGGTGAGGCTTAGAAAAAGAAATTAGTTTTCTTTTTCGGGCCGAACCGGATAAACTTTCTCCAACTCGGCACCAACCATGTATTCTATTTATCCTGCTTCATTCCGTTGACACATTTTATCAAAGACAAATGTTAAATTGACATAACAATATAATTATTCTTGTCGAGCCTCCTACATGTACACAATATTCCAGACGACCGAATAACTACCAATTGTTAGTAAAAAAATTGTTCCACTTTAAACTGTACCTTTTAATACTTTCCTATTGAAAATATGAGAAGGAATAACAAACGAATCGATAATGTGATATTTTATTTGGTAAAAAAATGAAAAAAAAGCAGCAGCATGAAAACAAAAACTAAATTTTATTTATCTGTATGACAACTTTAATCCATTGCTTATAACAATAAATTTACAACGATATACACATCCATTTTCTGTTCTTCCATCCCTTTGTCGAAATCCATTTTCTGTTTTTCCATTATTATCTAAATTTATTTTAAACCACACTATTTTGATAGCGTTTGTATCGAATGCTAACCACTCTGACCCAAAACACGATTTACGAAATCGTAAGCTTGCCGTAGCTAATTGTTTTATTCCTATCGAAGTTAACAATTATGAATGACGAACACACAGTCCGAAATACGTACATGATTCGTTCGATGCTTTAAAAATATTTAAAAAAAATACTGTTAAAACCACGATGTCAAAATTGCTGTCCCTAAAATCCCGAGAAAAACTAGATAGTATGTTTCATCTAAGAAATGACGTCACACTAGATACGTCATAAATTGCGTAATCAAGTAGGCCTAAATGAAAATGATAAATACGGAAAGCCTGCTCGGTAAAGAAGAAAAAAAGGATGATATATAATATAACGATAACATTCATGATGCGTCCCAATAAATGTCAAAGGTCAAATATTAGAACATGTTAATCGTCACAGCGTGCGTAGGAATACACTACTTCCTGTTGACCGGAGATAAGAAAATTTATTCGACCCTGCTTTATTTGGTCAATGTTTGCAACAGAGGCAGGATAAAAGCAAATATTGACAAAAGGTATTAAATGTTTTTACCCCGATTGTTTTATAATTACATAACAAACACGTGTAAACCTACAAACTCCAAGCATATGCATATTATACAAAAATCAATACATATGAACCTAACATACCAACCTTATCAATTAAATGTACAAATAAAAAATAAGTATATTGATACATACTTTAATACATTGTCCATCGAACACCTGTTTATCCAGCGATTTCAAATATAAGGAAATGCAACTCAACAGACATTATCAAATGATTAATTCTTATCAACCATCAGTAGTATTTGTTAACAATTCATACATGTCTATTTACATATAACGGGTATCTGCCTAGCTTAACATAAACTGTAGCGTTACAAGTGATTATTTTCACATTTAACAATCTCTTGCAAAAAATTCAATGAATGCTTTCGATCTCTTTTGATTTATTAAAACCCCATATTTCAGAGGCAAACCAACAAATTGACCAAACAAAAGAATCAAGCAACTGACACAATAATTTCGGCTTAAGATGCTGACATTGTAAAAGTTAAATATTCACAGCCTTAAGGGCTTTTCCAACGAAATGCTCTTGATTTAATACAATTAAAACATCGTTAAGCGTCATGATAATGATTTTGTAATTACCGGATATAACCTGATGAGTATATGTGTTTTGTTCCGTTGTTATAAACTTGACTGTATGAATAATTAAAATAATTAAATGTGTTGCCCGCATTATAATATTAGAAAAAGTAGTACTTTGAAATGCTGACATACAAGTATCGATGTTAAACACGTTTAGATGTGTGTTAAGCCAAAAAAGGCTGAATTTCAAAATAATTGTAGTGCATTTAAAGTTTCCTCGCAGAAAAATACGCCAAACTGTTCCAAAAACCATTATTATTATCTAGCCATAACTGATCTGGAATAAAACCGTTGACATTAAACTAAGATGTGAACGCATTGACATACTTACACAGATGTATTGACTGAAAGTATCAAAGGTTGACGTGTGTATGTTGCGAACAAATGCAAATATTTCACAAATCATGATTTCTTACAAAAGACAATTAACATTTTAATCCGAATATAACGTATCGAAAATTGCCTTTAACGCCTTTAAAGTAATAGTTTTTACATGTATTGTCCCTTGTATATTGGCCATAGGCAAATCATGGCTTTATACACATTAAAGGGAATAAACTAAAACCTCGTTTATTTTTAGAGGACATTAATATTGACAGGGACATTTACTCTTTCTATAGTATTTTTAGTGATTTCACATTGCTTATAAGTTATGTCGAACATAGTTACGTACTGAACATTTCCTGCGAAATTGTTAACTTGTTAACTAAATTATTGAATCGATTTAAATAAAGCTACATAAGTTGAACAAAGGCATTGCGAGGAAGAGCAGAGTAAAAGTACCGTACCTCTCTTCATTATGTTGTGTTGTTTGTTAATTGTCGAAACACTCTGTAGTTGTAAAAAGATTGAAGATATTAAGATGAATATGTTTAGATCTTAACAAATCATAACGTCAAAAGTGCCATTCTAGTGGTTAGTGTAATAATTAAGTATTGTAAAGGTTTGTTTTCATGGTAATTTATCTAAATATTGCTATCAGAAAGTGTCATTATTAATTCTACAACACTTTGGAGAGGCACTTGTTTCAGGTTTAATACCAGGTAATATAAATAAATTACTCGATAGTATCACCTAAGTAATACAATTAATTTGTTTATTGTTGATTCATTATGTTATCGAGATGACAAAAACTCTCCAGACGAGGTACTAAAATCACCATGCAATTTGAAAAGTACAGTTAATATTGACCGTTTGTATTGAGAGGTTTATAAGACGGTATTTATATTTTAAGAGTTAAACAAAATGTATTTGAAAGTGGATGACACGTACATGCATAGCGGCAAATTTCACTCCGTTTTATTACTTATTTCAAACTTCAGGTCCATATGCAATTTATTATCAATGACGGTACTTTTTGCTATGCTGAAGAACCTACATGTAAAATAAAATTAAATATACACTTTGGCGAACCTTTAAGATAAACACATACGCAAAGCACATATACTTGATCGAAACCTATTAAGTTATCATGACGCTATCGTCCAAACATACCGATATATCATAAACATCTTCAACATCTTCAACATTAATGTACGTGAACAAATAACATTAACCAGTACTTTAGTAATCAATACATCTAGTGTTTGCTCTTTTTTGTCTTTTTTGAAAACAATCAAATAATTTTTTTAACTTTTTCGTATATAGCAATACCGTTATATATAGCACCGATAAGAATGTGCTTGTAATAATCATATAAATATTTTAATTAATTGTTTTAAGTGAAAAAATATATACGTTCTGTCCATATATTGAGGAATCTGGAGCCACAGCGACCAGCCGAATTTTTTTCTCACAGCAACGTTTTTTAAGCGTCGTCTAAATCCACGCGATAACATCGCGCTCTAAAGGCCGCAATACTACCTGTTTACTACGAGCTTTTCTGTAAGTGATATTATGCATACAACCTTCACATACGAATTTCAGAAGACTCTGAAGTAATATTTATATGCAAATTGGAAATAAATTTTTTTTAAATCACGCACAGAAAATAAGCGTGTGCTTCTTAACTTTTAAGTTAACTTTTAAGCTAGTAGTTTTCAGACCACAATTCTATAATAAGTCATGTATATGGCAATTAATACATTGGACTTTTAATCATATGTCTTATAATATCACTTTTGCATTTGTCAAACATGACAGTGCGTTTATCTTAAAAAAAAAACAAAAAAAAGTGGTTAATACATCTATTGACTTTCTTTACCGTTATCTCCTTGTGATAGAAAACAAAACTATTATGTATAAAAGTCAGTGGTTTTATGAATTAAAAGCCAGTGTTTTTATGTATGAAAAGTCAGTGCTTTTTTTGTATGAAAAGTTAGTTTTTTACGTATGAAAATCAGTGTTTTTGTATGAAAAGTCGTTGTTGTTATGTATGACAAGTCATTGTTGTTATTCATGACAAGTCGGTGTTGATATATATAATAAGTCAGTATTGTTATGTATGACTTGTCAGTGTTATCATATATGACATGTCAGTGTTGTTATGTGTGACTATTCAGTGTTTTTATGTATGCCAAGTCAGTGCTGTTATTCATGACACGTCAGTGCTGTTATGTATGACAAGTCAGTGTGGTTATGTATGAAAAGTCAGTGTTGTTAATCATGACAAGTCAGTGTATTTATGTATGACAAGTCAGTGTTGTTATGTATGTCAAGTCAGTGTTGTTATGTATTATATGTCAGTGGTGTTATGTATCACAGTCATTGTTATTATATATGTTAAGTCAAAATTGTCATGTATGACAAAGTCCTGTTATGTATGAAAAGTCAATGTTGTTATGTATGAAAAGTCAGAGTTTCTATGTATGACAAGTCAGTGTATTTATGTATGAAAAGTCAGTGTTGTGATGTAGGACAAGTCAGTGTTGTGATGTATGACAAGTCAGTGTTGTGTTGTATGACAGATCAGTGTTTCTGATGTATGACAAGTCAGTGTTATCATGTATGACAAGTAAGTGTTGTGATGCATAACATGTCAGTGTTGTGATGTATGACAGGTCAGTGTAGTGAGGTATGACAAGTTAGTGTTGTGATGTATGACAAGTCAGTGTTGTGATGTATGACAGGTCAGTGTTGTGATGTATGACAAGTCAGTGTTGTTATGTATGACAGGTCAGTGTTGTTTATGTATGACGAGCCAGTGTTGTTATATATCGTTATGTATGTAAAGTCAGTTTTTGTTTGTATTTTAAGTTAGGGCTGCTGAACGTTTGTTTAAACATAGGCCCATATGATACTTGTTTACTTCAATGTGATTTCATATTTTGTAACATGATTTGAACATATTGTTTTGCACGGAACGCATGTATCAGTTTCCTTTTCTAACGGATGTAATTTATTTGTATTTTCATCAGTTAATCCTATACAATAATGAGATTTATGTGATTTCAAAACCTATTGTCCACACTTATTAGTTCTTCAAGTTTAACAATTTGATGTACTTTAAAACATTACAAACTTCAAATAACTTCGCAATATCCCAGCGTGAAATTAACAAATGTTATATTTCAAATCGACCCAGAGAAAGCAAACCCTTCACCGAGAATCTTCACTTCCACGGTAAAGCATGTGAAAATAAACATAAACGAACCTGATCGCTTTCAAAAACAAGTTTGTCTGTGTTTATTTGGAAAACCACCTGCCAAAAAAATCTTGAATTTGATCGCCAGCCAATGAGAGCTTTTTTTCTCGAGCAAATTATTCAATTTCTAGGAAAGACTTATGTAAACAGTTTCCGTTTTGATAAGAAATGAAGTACATAGACTGCCTTGATTAATGTAGTGTTCTCATATTTTGGCTAAATGATCTAGGAATACTTGAGAATGTGGAAAGCAGCGCAATTGATGGTGTTTGTAAGTAGTGCATGTTCATTATACTAAATGCTTTATAACAACGAAAATAAACTACGAAGACGAAAGTTATGCGCGTCAAACGTACAAAATATTTGTTGATCGCGAGCTTTAATTTTTTTTCATTTTGGGATCAGATATGAAACAATATGACAAAACAAAGCAAAACGATTTGAATGATTTTTTTTTGTTACAGCAACGACTCGCTTTTTTTCTAAAAATTTTAAGTCAATAACCTGACTTTAATAGTAAAATAAATTCCATGTTTCCATGTGGCTTATTAATTTATGCTGTGCATCTCACATTATGGAGAATTCAAAGGAAAGACCAACTGATCTTTTTACTCTAAATTATACTCAACACTATTTATTATCATATGCAATTTATATATTTGAAAAGGGCACGGATGATGATCGTTTGTATACACATCATTCAGTTTAACAATTGAAAACTAGTAAAACAATTCCTTCAAAAAATTTATTGATCGAAATTGAGGCCGAATAAAAAGCTGGTGGATCGCCACACAACAGCAGTCAGTTACCGTTACGTTATCAACATGACGTTATTTTGTTACGTTATGTTCAGCGTATGTAGTAGCGTATCAAAGCGGGCGCTATACATGAGTGAAGTGTTGTGCCAGAGGCTTTGAGGGTCACAACGTTTATAAACTCTACGCTGGATCTCTTTAAAAAATCGGTCTCGTAAAAATAATAGCTCGAATCTTCGTTCCAGATACAATAATCCATGCGGAGAACCATTGTAGAAAAGAACATGATAACGTTTTACCATAGTATATCGTTGAAGGTAGTAAGTTCATTATTTAAGCTGCTTAAGCATTTTTTCAATAATTATCACACGAGTAATATAAAGTATTATGACGATATTTTTTCACTGTGTTCCAGGCTCTGGTATTGGGTCAGGGTCAATCAGCAATTGACGATGTGTTCCGTCAAGTACAGGAGGAATATGACGGTAAAATATATAAATGATCAGAATTTTATTATGTATGTAAATAGTATTGAACGATTTATCAATAATTCATATGATATTGGCGTTGAACTGTACTCTTATCTTTTTTAATTTCTCTTCTCATACCTGCCATGTCACCGTTGGTTTATGTTTACTTAATTTAATTATGTTCATAAACTTTATTAAAAAAACATCTACTACTGATAAATCATGTCACTATCCGATAACACACGTTTAGCTCTGCCACCATGTTTGGTTATCGCGCTACTAAGCAACGTTAACTGATTCTTAAGTCAAGTACTTTTGAAGGAATGTCGATAAAAAAGTAAACAAAACTCGGAAAGCGTTAATGAACGATTAAATATGGTTTCAACAGTACCGACATTCGAACATTTAACATACTCGAAATAGTAGCTAAAAATAAGAAAACGTCATTGTACAAATATATAAATATTAATTTAAAGTTCAACAGCCATCAAGAGATTACAGTAAACATAATATAATGTGCATGTGTAAATGCATGATGCAAAACTCTCACATTTAAATTCACACTCATCCATTGTGATAATTAAAGTATCAATTTTGAGCTTGTTTTTTCGTTGTTTATACTATTATTCTACGCAATTGTGTATAAGATGTTGCTTGAAACCATTAATTTCCCCAAAAAACATTGACATCTATGTCATACCTTATGAATACGTAATGCAACTGATGCATTTTGTCGTTGTTTTACAGTTTAATTATTCTGTTTTATAAAAGATCGATTTCAATTTAATTGCGTGTTTAACCCCTTAAATTCAATACCATACCATATCAAAAACATAACACAAATGCAAACAACAACTACTAAATGTTGGCTCTCCTGACAAAGTTTATCATCCCAGCTTTCTCAATATTAATCGTCTGTTTTTTAACATTAAATGCATCATTTACTGCCGTAAATAGTCAATGAAAGTCCTAGTAGTTAAG
The DNA here is from genome assembly GCF_020536995.1 of Dreissena polymorpha. Lineage (NCBI taxonomy): Eukaryota > Metazoa > Mollusca > Bivalvia > Myida > Dreissenidae > Dreissena > Dreissena polymorpha. The sequence goes on along the minus strand of NC_068361.1, from coordinate 50,632,902 downwards.
GATTCTAATGATTGTGAAAGTTAAGAATCCGTAAAATTGAATATTTTTCTGTTTTTGCGGAGTGTTTTTAGTTCACACTTTTGAACCCAACTGTTCATGTAGACTGCAGTATGTTGTCTGTCAGTGTTAATAGTTAACAAAAACAAGCGCATCTTTCTCGATCAATTGTGTTTTTATTGATTAAATATGTGCGAAAATGTTATTATTAATGACATAATCTATATAATAAATCGCTATATATTTGCGGTTTTATGTTTTATCCCGCTCTCGTGGCCTGTGTGTAACTTACCCGCCCAGGGTTTAATCCGCGCCCTTGGTGCCTGTGAGTTTGGTTAGTGGTCACCTACCCGCCGAGGATTTAATCCCCGCTCTCGGTGCCTGTGAGTTTGGTTAGTGATCACCTACAAACGAGGGCTCAATCCAAGAAGCACTGTGCCCGTGAGTTTGGTTAGTGGTCACCTACCCGACCAGGGTTTAATCCTCGCTCTCGGTGCCTGTGAGTTTAGTTAGTAGTCACCTATCCGACCAGGGTTTTATCCCCGCTCTCGGTGCCTGTTAGTTTGGTTAGTAGTTACCTACCCAACCAGGATTTAATCCCCGCTCTCGGTGCCTGTGAGTTTGGTTAGTGATCGCCTACCAACGAGGGCTCAATCCACGAAGCACGGTGCCCGTGAGTTTGGTTAGTGTTCACCTACCCGACCAGGTTTTAATCCTCGCTCTCGGTGCCTGTGAGTTTGGTTAGTAGTCACCTACCCGACCAGGGTTTTATCCCCGCTCTCGGTGCCTGTGAGTTTGGTTAGTAGTCACCTACCCGACCAGGCTTTAATCCGCGCACTCGGTGCCTGTGAGTTTGGTTAGTGGTCATCTACCCGACCAGGATTTAATCCCCGCACTCGGTGCCTGTGAGTTTGGTTAGTGGTCACCTACCCGACCATGCTTTAATCCTCGCTCTCGGTACCTGAGTTTGGTTAGCGGTCACCTACCCGACGACGGTTTAATCCTCGCTTTCGGTGCATGTGAGTTTGGTTAGTGGTAACCTACCCGACCAGGATTTAATCCCCGCTCTCGGTGCCTGTGAGTTTGGTAGGTGGTCACCTACCCGACCAGGGTTTAATCCGCGCTCTCGGTGCCTGTGAGTTGGGTTAATAGTCACCTACCCGCCCAGGGTTTAATTCGCGCTCTCTGTACCTGTGAGATTGGTAAGTGGTCACCTACCCGACGAGGGTTTAATCCTCGCTCTCGGTGCCTGTGAGTTTGGTTAGTGGTCACCCACCCGACCAGGATTTAATCAACGCTCTCTCTGTGCTTGTGAGTTTGGTAAGTGGTTACCTACCCGACCAGGGTTTAATCTGCGCTCTCGGTGCCTGTGAGTTTGGTTAGTAGTCACCTACCCGCCCAGGGTTTAATTCGCGCTCTCTGTGCCTGTGAGTTTGGTAAGTGGTAACATACCCGACGAGGGTTTAATTCGCGCTCTCGGTGGCTGTGTGTTTGGTTAGTGGTCACCTACCCGACCAGGGTTTAATCCGCACTCTCGGTGCCTGTGTGTTTGGTTAATAGCCACCTACACGACAAGGGTTCAATCCCAGCTCTCGGTGCCTGTGTGTTTGGTCAGTAGTCACCTACCCGACCAGGGTTTTATCCCCGCTCTAGGTGCCAGTGAGTTTGGTTAGTGGTCACCTACCCGACCAGGGTTAAATCCGCACTCACGGTGGCTGTGTGTTTGGTTAGTGGTCACCTAACCGATCAGGGTTTAATCCCCGCTCTCGGTTCCTGTGAGTTTGGTAAGTGGTCACCTACCAGCCCAGGGTTTAATCCTCGCTCACGGTGTCTGTGAGTTTGGTTAGTGGTCACCTACCCGACCAGGGTTTAATCCGCGCTCACGGTGCCTGTGAGTTTAGTTAGTAGTCACCTATCCGACCAGGGTTTAATCCGCACTCACGGTGGCTGTATGTTTGGTTAGTGGTCACCTACCCGACCAGGGTTTAATCCGCACTCACGGTGGCTGTATGTTTGTTTAGTGGTCACCTTACCGGCAAGGTGTGGTCTCCTCCGTGTTCTCCGTATGCCCACCACTGTACACGACAAGAGCAAAATCGATTATTATTCGATAACAACTTAATAGTTGGAAATATCAACCATGATTCAAAATTCGTCCCAACATTCGTGTGTCTAATAAGTAAGTTTAGGAGGGGAACTGGGTCACACTCTGAGTTCTAACATTGTGCAGCCTGAAGGACCTAATAAACAAAAACAACGACCTCATAAATTACACAGATAGTAACAGAAAGATGAGGATTATTGTAAAAGTAGCGTAAGCTAGATGAATGTGGCCTGTCAACCAAGATGCTCTCTGCAGTTAGGTCCCTTAATAAAGATGTATCAGCTTGTGTACGAGTAATCGGTATGTGTACTGATTGGTTTAATGTTAATACTGGTGTAAGACAAGGATGTTCGTTGTCTACGATACTTTTTAATTTGTTTATTAATGACATTGTATTGATTGCTAAGAATGAGAACGATTTGCAAGATATGCTAATAATGCTAAACACATGGTGTGTGAGAAATGAAATGGTCATTAATGCTAGTAAAAGTAATGTACTAGTATTCTTTAGACCAAATTCATTTTCAAGGTCAAACTTTGTTTTTAATTGTGGAGATTGTAAAAATGAATATGCTAGTAAGTAAATGTATCTCGGTTTAGCCCTAACCGAACATATAGATTATAATATTCAACTAAGATAGTAGCCCAGTGTGCTGGTCGTTCCTTATGGCTACTCATTGCTAAGTTCAAATCATTCGGTGGTCTACCCTACGATGTATACGCAAAGCTATACTATTCTTGTGTTGTACCAGTAATCACATATGCTTCGTCCGTGTGGGGTGTTCGAACCTTTTCATGTATAAATGATATTCACCACAGAGCTATGAGGTTCTACCTTGGTACTGGCAAATATATACCCAATGTTGCGGTGCAATGTGATATGGGTTGGAAATCAATTATTATAGATCAGTGGAAGTCTGTTTTTTACCATTGGCATAGATGCTTATTGTATCATGATAGTAGGACAAATAAGAAAATATTTAACTGGTCAGTAGATAAAGGAGATACTAGATGTAAAAATTGGCCTTTCACTGTAAAAGATAAGCTGTGTTATATGGATTTAAATATGTTTTTAATGTTACCTTTTGATAAAAATAAGATGTTAAATGATGTATGTACTGCACTAATGAATAGTCATATTGCTCAGTGGCAAACTGATTTGAATAGAGACTCATGTGTAAATGGCTCAAACCGTAATACACATAGAACATATAGATTATTTAAGAATAATTATGATACGGAGCTTTATTGTAAACTACAATTGCCATACTGTCATAGGTCTTCATTGTCTAAATTTAAATTTGGTGTAGCACCACTTAGAATTGAAAAAGGGCGTTACATTAATTTACCAGTGTTTGAAAGAACATGTCCTTTTTTAGGGACTTCGTAGAGACGGAAATGCATGTTTTACTTGTATGTCCTTTATATAATCAAACACAAAATATTATTTACCAGAAAGCTCAGTTTTAAGACTCTGGTTTTAAAGATATTAGTGATAATGCTAAATTTGTATTCATGTTTACTCATCCAGACATGGGCAGGGTCCTCGCAAGAACCTGCTGTGATATATTGAAACTGAGAAGTGACACGTTGTGTAGTATTAATTTTAGTGAGTAGATATTTTAATAATGAAAAGATTTGTATTGTTAATGTATACATTTTAATTGTATAGAAAACATGGCCACTGTTTGATTTCTGAATTTTAAATTGATGGTAATTGATTGACATACTTGTTTGAATAACACGTTTTAGTGTTAATATTACATTTTATTAGCCATACTATAAATTAGTTGTTGCCTTTTTATCAAACCAATATATCTAAACATGTCAAGATGCTTTGCTAGATTGTTGAACACTGGCTATGTTTCTTAGCATACTTTTACTTTCAACTATTATAATAGCGTGTTTTAGTATGTTTTAATATCTTTTATAGTCTCTTATAATTCTTATAGAATGGCTGTATACATGTTTTTGCAAATATGTGTTTATGGATGAGACTGGAATAAATAGATAAATAAATCGATGGCTTTTAATAAGAAAAGACGCAGTATGCAAACAATATGCACTACAAAAACATAACTAAGAACTTGCAACAAGGAAACATAGTGAGATAACAAAATTACATGTATGACATGTCACGGGCAATTACAAACAAAATTTTTAAATTATGATATTTCCAAAATTGGCATTAATCATACGAAATTAATTTATTTAAAAAAACAGTTATTTGTCATGTACATCGTTAAGGTCATGATGTTTTACGTCTTCGTTAACTGCGATGGTGTACTTATTTTTCAATGCTTATTTTGAACTTGTAGTGATAAAGTTATACCCCTTTTCTGCTGTGTAAATAGTAAATTTAAAACCACTGTCGGGATGGTAGCAGTTGAGATTCAAGACTAGCATGTATTTTGAGTTTTACTCTTCTCCTCACTGATTCATTATTGTACCCTTTAAACAATTCAACAACAAAAACACGTTTACGATCTATAAGTAAAAACTACGTCAACTTCAGTGCAATACACGAATTGTAAAATATATCATGTACAATTATTATATGTGGACACAGATTAGCATTTATAAGCTATGAAATGAAACACGTCAGGATCATAGCTGTAAATGAATCAAATATCAAAAAGAATATTGCAATATAAATACCATTATTCAAACATGGCATTTGCTGGAAATTTGAAAATTAAAACAAAATAAGAATGTCAACAAAAAATCTTTTAAATACATTACCAACACATCGACTCCTTGTAAATAACTGATATAGTTTTCAAATCAACATAGAGAGGCTCTAACTCGCTGAAGAATTCCGTTATCAGCCGAATGTGAAAAGTAAGACTGGAGTTTGTTACTGATGCACGACGTTCAGTGCTTGACTAATCTTTGTGAAAAATTGCACATATGTTCCTTTAGAGCTTATATATCGAACATTTGCTCATTGTTCCGCGTTACTGCACAATATGGTCACCATAGCTTGACACTTAAAATATTTCTTTCAGCCATTTCTTTCTTATTAAATAAATTTCACCAAAATTTAGAAAACTAGTCCGTGGCAAAAACGATTAACAGTGCCAGCTTTTTGTACAAAATAAAAGCATGAGTAAAAAAGAATGTGTATGACAGATTATTTTCTGCTTGACTGGTGTCTCAGTATTATTATAATTGTTCGCATATGTTCATTATGTGATTGTCGGTTCTTCTTGCCGAAATGATCGAATAAGCTTAAACCAATACTTATCCCTTTAACAAACTGAATATCAAACCCCCATTCTGTATAATTCTGATTAGAAACATACACATCCGGCTTTAATTCGTTTTTCCCGTCTTTATCCTGCTTTTTTTAGTTACCTTAATTCTAAAATCGTCTTTATGAGTTTTAAATACATTTACTTGTGCATTGTTTTAAAATATGCAAAACTTTGCTAAATGACCAAAACTTGCCATAAATGCTATTAGAATTGATATTTCAATGTCTAAAAAAATAATAAAAAATATATATATTGACAGACAAGACGAAGGATGTGGCATCTGGGCGAAGCTCTGCTCATTTGCAGTCAGGTAACACTATACTTAACATTGAGTTTCCTTTTTTCTCGCCCCGTAACTTTTGTTAGTGTTCCTCTAATTTAAGTTCTCCGGCACTAAACTAGAATATCAAGTATTTCATTTTATTACGATTTTAACCAATCTTACTTTTTCTGTGTGCAAACAGGTAACAATTGTGTGTGTCATTAATGACCTTCTCGATGTGCGGTGCTGCTAGCCTTTTAACCTTTAAACATCACATGTTGTGCACTTGCCGTTCCAAAGCAATGACCCCAACTGTTGTCTCTTCTGATTATGTTTCCAGGCTTTCATTTTTCCTATACTAGTATATAGTGGCTGTTAAAGCTATATTTTATTTTAGACTGGTGTCGGCGGTACAGCATGAATGGCAGCAACAGAACGCTGGTGAAGCTGCATTACGATATGGTGATAGACGTCGAGACATACGAAGATGTTGTTGGGTAACTAATCAAATTTCGTAGTAGAAAAATGTTTATTTTTTGAAAGGGATATAACACGAAATCTTTCGTGACCGATATATATAGAGTGATCGACGAGACAATTTACGAAGATGATTTTAGGTTACTTATCAAATGTTGCATTGTTAAAGTAAAAAGTTTATTTATTGATTTGGGTCGTTTTACCAATTTTTAGAAAGAAATATTCTTTCGAAAACGAGGGTTCGTGTCAGACACATAGCGTTGTTGGTCAGGCTGAAAATCGTCGAAGAAGAGCCGCAACGAAAAGCGAGGAGAGCCGCTGGCCCCTCGAAATACCGTACCAGATAGACGAAGGATTTGGTATAATCGTTTTAGATGACATCGAATGTCTTATATAATGAATTGATTCAAACGTTTAAATGTACACATATTGCAATATGTTGTTTTATTGCTTATGATACCACCAACAAGATTTTTTGCAAATAAAAATTTTTGGTTATGTTTTAATATATTTAGCAAATATTATGGTCTTGAGCTATCACATTTCCAAACGCACTCGGGTTCTAGCCCTAAAGAGCGTTTTATTTAAAACATAAGACAACAAACAAAAATCGATTTCTTGAAATTATATCATATGACATGAATTGTTTGTGATGTAATATATCTTGTACAAATATATATCCAACAGGAATTTCAGAATATTCTCAGACATAGACATCGACATTCTTGAGTCTTATTTAAATAACATTATTGATTGACTTGAGTGTTTTGATTGCAGTGGCCAATGTAAATCTAACCATTATGAAAGCTATGGAAAACTGGAGCAGATACACGTGCTTGCACTTCGTAGAAAGGACACAGCAATACGATCGAATAATATTCAGTCCTGCTGAAGGGTGGGCAGTTATAAATATTTCTCATATAATTCATTAACTAAATACTTATATTACTAATATTGTTTTGAGGTTCGAATTCGATTTACATTAACGTTTTGTTTCTTTCGACAATTATTATTCAGTTTTAATTTTAAAGTCATCATTTTTTATTTTGAAAAAAAAACACACATAGATAAACACGTATAAACGACATAAATTATTGTTTGACCAACATGTAAAAACAAAATTATCAACTGCCGATGGTTTGCCTGCGTTGCAATACAAATAAAATACTTTGAGCCTAGTTCTGGGAAAACTGGGCTAAATATATGTGCTTATATAGTCGTCCCAGATTAGCTTGTGAACTTGCACAGGAACGACACTTTCGGCTGTTACCTAATTTTTTGCTTATAAGAACTATCTTCTTAACGAAAATCGAGTTTAGGCGGAAAGTGTCTTCCTGATTAGTCTGTTCGGATGGCACCGGCTAATCTTGGACGACACTACGCAAAGACATTGAGCCAAATTTTCCTGGAACGAGGCTCATTTATATCTATAACTTTCTCTGTTCTTTTCCAACAAGGTGTGAGTCATATGTGGGGAGGATTAAAGGGCCCCAATACATCTCCCTGGATCCGCAAAATTGTGTGACGGTAAATATCGATTACATGTGCGACGGTAAATATCGATTACATGTGCGTCCGAATGGTCCAATACTCCCAATATTTATTTATGCAAAATGTTGAATCTGCATAGGGAAATATACTACTTAGACATTGTATTTCCTCAGTACTTGTTCTAGCTATCATGTTCTTAACTGATCTCAATATCGAAAATAAACGTCAAACGGCTATGAACACGGTTGATGTAAGATATTTTTATAGTTTATATGTATGCTGATTGGATACTATTTCGTACGTTTTTTACGCTGTTGTGTGTGTCCCATATACACATTTATTGGTAAATAATGTTGTACATGCAGTTGTCCTTTTTTACACGACATTGACACACACCTTGCCTTGATCACAAACTGTTTTAATGCAGTTGTCCATTTATATAAGGACATTGGCATCCATTATGAGATACCAATGCGTTTACAACGTGTTTGCCATGCGAAACAAAAACGTCAGTTTCAAATTGCTGCGACTCATCATTCTCTAAGACATTTATTACTAAATGGACTCAATCATTGCCTCATGCATGCGGTAACATTTCACATTGCAGTTGCCGATCATTTTACACGAGATTGGACACGCCATTGGCCTATACCATGAGCACACGAGGGCAGACCGGGACAATAACGTCACTGTAAACTTCGAATACATTAAAGAGGAATTCCACTTCAACTTTGACAAATTCAACGCGACCCAATATCTCGATTTCAACAAGCCTTATGACTATCGAAGCATAATGCATTACGGCAAAAATGTAAGCATCTCGATTTAAAATCAAATTGTTCTACTCTTTTGTCACACGTGTTCAAGTGCGACCTAAAAAAGAGCTTATCCTGTCAGTCCGTATTTGTTGTCGGTCGTAGTCGTCAAAAATTACTGACAGAACTTCTTCTCTTGAAACCTTTAACCAAGAACGACAGGAATGACCTTTTAACAAATATCTTCACATATTTTGAATAGCAATTGGATATTTTAAATGGTCTTACCTTGAACTGATTTGAAATATTTTAGCAATATTGATAGTTGGATGAATAACGTGCACGTGGTGAATTTCAAGAAGAAACATACACATATTATCAGGTATTTATGTGTGGTGACATTTACGGAAGCTTATTTGTTAAACGTATTTATAGCACAAATATTATTTCCAGTTTTTCGCCAACCCACGCAATGCTACTTCGTTGGAACCGTCAGACAAACATTATTTGAATATTATTGGAGAAGCGGAACTCCTCAGCTTCCATGATGTACAAATTGTGAACGCCATGTATAAGTGTAAAGGTAAGCTTGTTTAATTACGAAATTAAGTTCCTAGTATTTGAAAGGCAGTCATGTTTTTCACCACCGAATAGTTTTCGTTTTAATCTCTTACACATTTCAACTGCTTGGTATTGCATGTAATCCGTGTTTAAAACATAACTTTTTTAGTATAAAACCTAAAGCAACTACATTTGATAATACAGACTGCATGTTACACATTAATTATAATTATTGTAAAAATCAATAAGCAAAACTACACTTTAATATTTCAATTATTTCTCATTACAATAATCCGTAATAATTATAATAATACTCGTGTTGAATTGACCCACCGGAACTTCGACAAAGTGTAATGGACTTTTCTTACTTTCTGTGCATACCTGCTGTTATAGAGAAGTGTGCTCACGTAGAATGCCCGAAGGGTGCATTTGTGGGGAAAAACTGCGAATGCTTTTGCCAGGGACCTCCCGAAGATCCAGTTCAACGATGCAAACACCCGAAAAGTATGAAAGTGACGGTTGAAAATATAAATGATTTCAAACAAATCGTAATAACATACCTTTTTTGCACAATTTTATAGGTTTTCGAAGACCGTGGGCTACTCTTAAAGAAGTTCAAACCTTCTGCACTCTCATCTGAACATAACTATCGAATTAATATGTTAATATTTGATGACAAATGGCTTTGATCAGCCGTTTTGTTCGCCTCTATTGCTCTAGCTTTAGATTTGATAGTGTGTTTAGTTCAGGTAGAATCTTATCTACATGTTATCTGCGCGACAGGTATGTGATGTTGACAGTAACCCCTCATTTCAAATATCGAGCAAGTTCAAAAGACAAGGTTGCACACTTCACACCCCTATCTGAAAATCCTTTTTACACATAGCTATATAGTAATTGATAAGTTGATATTTTCTTTTGAAAGTATTCATATAAAAAACAGTGTTTCTCTCATACAAGCATTAGGTCTATGACCTCACAAACATTGTATATAAGTGGACACACGTGATGTTTTAATCTCACACATGATACTTTTGTAGCCTTTCATCACGTAGACACGTGTCACAACGTTCATATTTGATATTTTGTCTCTTAGATATGGCATTACTGTTCTGTGAACCCCCGGCTATTGACCTGGCCACCTACTTTGTGTACTCAATCGGAAAGGTAGAACTGGTGGATCTGTCCGGTACCCAGTACCCAGACGGAACAGTTCTCATAGTGGAGAACCCCCGGTGCTCCAAACATGGAAACTATACCTGTCAAGACGGCAAATGGGTGGACAATATCAACTGCAAACCAGGTTAAAGCCGATTAAGAGCATCATCCGAACGAATACTGCACAGATAACAAACCAAAATTAATTAGCCGAAAATGCCGCTTAATGCATGTATGTTAAGGTGTCGTCCCAGGTAAGCCTTTGCAGTCCTACCGACTCATCAGGAAATACAATTTCCGATTAAACTGCAGTTTCGCATAGATGACACTTTATTGAAACAAAAAATACCATAAAGCTGAAAGCGTCGTCCCGTATTAGCCTATGCGGCAAATTGATTGGTAATCACGAAAACGGATACGTGTGGGAATTATTTTTTATATATTTAAGAAATGAACAGGTAGTCATTCACACTATATTAGGTTCATGCTATACGATGAAAGACAGTTACATTCCAAAGGTCCTATAGGTGACGATGGCCAATATGGACCGACATTGGCCGGTTTATTGAATAGTATATTTATCATTAGAAAAAAAATACCGGGAAGGTCAAGCGTACTATTTGCAGTACCAGGCTCCGGCACTGTACCTGCACGTTCGTTAGGCCCGGTTTTTCTGACGACTCCCCTCAGTTTATATGTGTATAAACAGACACAGGTTCTGTTTTTATCTAGATCGGTGTGTGTACAATACGTCCAGATATGACTTCAAACCGAACATAACTGCAGACGGACAGAGCGGAACCACGGACTACGTCAACAACGGCACACACGTAAGCGTTACGTCAGTGTTCGAGTTTTTCAGAAAGTCGATTGAGTCCCAATGACTCAGGGCTTACAAATTGAAGAGTCAAAAAGAAGGTTTTGCTGAGTACAAATATTTGGACCCAAGCATAGAAATGTTTGTAATGGGTTTTTAACACCCCTTTTCGCAATATGTATAATTTTATGTATAGTTCATTTCATTTTGGCGATGATTCTAATAACTTTGTGTTCATTGAGTTAAACACTCAAACAAAAAGACAAGCTCAAATTAACATTAAAATCGTTGCGTTAATAGATACGTTTACAGCTTCAACGCCTGAACGTTGTGTGTAACTTATTTGCTTTATATATAAATAAAAAATGAGATACCATGTCTTTGTTAATATATACAAGGAAGTTCAATTGCTTAAACTGAAGTTTAGCGCCCAAACATTTATTAAGAACTGAACTTTATGCATATATGTATTTAAGTAACATAACGATGAGAATTATTCATTTGCAATATAATCTGCCAAACAAATAAAATATTATTTAACACATATACTTTTATGGTATCATTCAAATGTACGTACCGAATATGAGTATGGCGCGTCATTTATGTTAACAGAGTAAATGAATGAGTATCAGGCTTAGCCTCGTTCAGGGAAAACTGGGTTGAAATCATGAGCGTAAAGTGTCATCCCAGGTTGGCCTCTGCAGCCCACACACGCTAACCATGCATGAAACTTTCCGCTTGTAAGGTAGTTTTCGTTCAAAGAAAGATATTATCTTTTAAACGAAAAACAAATCGAGGCGGAACATGTTTCCCCCCTTATGAGTACGTGCCCTGGCTTATCTGGGATGGCACGTTATGCATATAAATAAAGACCGGTTTTAGCAAAACGCGACTTATGCTGATGCTTGGATAAGCTAAAGTTTTACACTTCTCAAATTGTTGAAGATATTGGAGGTGCAGTTGGACAGATTTTTTGTTGTTAAAGAAAACGTGAGCATTTTGAGAGCCCACGTTGGAACGTTCTCCGTGTAATATCAATTGTAATCACAATTGAAATGCAGACAAATGATACACATCAAGAACGATTTTATTGACCTTACGTTAAGACCTTTTTAGTATGTAAAAGGAGATGAAATGTTTATTCTGCTTTTTTACTTTCCTTTCCAAGGTGCACGTAAAGTGCAGAGCACCAAAAAGGACCCAAGGTTATGATTCTGAATGCAGAGATTCCATTTGGGTTCCGGAATTGCCGAATTGTGATGCAGGTAAACAAATGTAGTCATTCGGACCTAACACAAAATATGTCGGAAAACATTACCCAGATTTTGGCATGTAATGAAGTTTGTCATTAAATGCTTTATATTGATAAATTTAAACATTAGACTTATAAATCTCCAGCAATAAAACAAGTATACAATAAAAAGAAAATGTAACCCTCAACTGGGCTCGAACCACTGAACCCTGGAGTTGTGGGGTAAAAAGTCTTCCGCTTACACCATTTGGCCATCCGTGCTCATGCTATTAGATGACGTATTTTTTAGCTTATATAAGCAATCTTCGTACTTTTACAAAATATAAAGACAATAACAAAACTTTCCAAATTACTTAATCGTTTCGCGCTGCAGCGCTTTATAATTTTCATGTTTTCAATTTGTCAAAAGATAATTATAATGGATTTTTTAGAGCATAGTTAATGTTCAGTATTACTAATTCCTCACAAATATCATAACTAAAACGAAAATTTGCGAATCTGAAACAACTTTTTTTTAATTTTGTCAATTTACCAGAACGTGAATATGCCCCTTTAAGGACTATGATCAAGGTTTCATCAATAATCTTTCCGCTACACATCTACTTTCGGTTGTAGATTGTAAAATTGCAACTACCAAACAAGGGTTTCAGCGTTAGATTAAACGAAATAGATCACCAGCAAAAATGCTCATGCCTATAAACTCAAAACGTTTTGCAGTGGTGATTTGAAAAATATTAAATTCCAAAAATAAGATGCCCCTTAAAAATTGAATTCGAAGTCAAAGTTTTAAGCATTAAATCGAACGTTCGAGAAGTTACTAAATAAGACACACAATATTAGTTATCTATGCCAAACCTTTCTACAGAAGAATATTGAATAATACATTACAAAACATAAAAAATATATTACGTTTCTCTTAATAACTACTTATGATTGTAAAGTCTGATTCTTGTGGGTATGTTATAATACAGGTTGTATAGTAAGGTCATGAGTACTATTTACATTTTTTGTTCTTCGGAACAACCATGTGGGAGCATGCGCATTTGGTGTGTTTTATTAGACGACATGCCTTAAAATCTACCAGTGTAAACAAGCACTTTCCGCTTTGATCTAGATCGTTGTGTGTACGACATGGCCCGATATGTCTTCAAACCGAACATTACTTCGGACGGCTTTAGCGGAACCACGGAATACGTCAACTCGGGAACATTCGTAAGCGTTAAGATCTACGTAACGTTAATGCAAAGCAATTTCTTAATATCAGATGTCAATCATACCTTGAAAGAATATATATATACATATATAGACATATATATATAGATAGATATATATAGATATATAGATATAGATATATAGATATATAGATATAGATATATATATAGATATATATATATATATGATATATATATATATATATATTTATTTATTTATTTTTTATATATATACTATATTCTATATTCTATATTCTTTAAAGAATATATATATATATATATATATATATATATGTTTTTGTTAGTTATGTTGTGCTTAACTAAACCATTTTTGATACTACAGTAATCAAACTTAACAAGCATTTAAACACGTGACAGGATTGGCCACACTTCACTGATTAACAGGTTCAGAAACTCACTGACATATTGTTACAATTGCAGGTGCAACAATCTGATAAGGTTTGATTGCCAGTAAAGAAACGATTACAGACGGTTAAAGTAGAGTGTTTCGAAAATTTTCGGAATTGGGCCTCGATCCAATTAAACGATACCCAACGTTTATCCAAAATCAATGCGTTCCATACGATTCGATTATGAGAGTCATATTTTTTTCTGTGATGTGTTTGTATTCACGTTGAGAGCCACAACTGGAACTGAATAAAAAAATATAGCCTCATTGATTACATGTTTAATTTATTCATAGAAAAGGGTAAGATCGTAACAGAACATGACGTTTTTTTTCTTGCACAAGATCGATTGCAATTTTAACAACGTGGAAGTACGAATAGACACTATTTGTCGCTTCGTTACGATACAATACGATTTTAAACGATTACTCTGATTAACGAATGATTGCAAATTGGTCGTATGATTCGTAGTTTGTTTAACCATTCGACATTCCACGATTTATACGATTTGACAAGATTGAGTTTATATCAAATTATTTTCGATAAGATCTGATAGTATCAGATCACGATTAAGACCCTATTTAATTCGTTACGTAAATCGTGATAGTGTCAACGCAGCATTATTGTACTTATGATACAAGAGAGCAATATGGGGGTATCCTTGTCTTATGGACAAGTGTACAGGTCTAATGGAATAGCACGGACAGGATGATAGTTTATGCAGTATATATACTTTATGGTATTAATCCTTGGTCACTTGTACAGCGAGCAAAATCAAGTATAATTACAGGGAACACTTCAAGTTTGTGTTTTCTAAGTATCGCGGTAAAAGTGGACGGACATAGTTTGACGCTGAACACATGTTGGAGGCGGTTTACCGAGCAGTATAACATGTTTTTGTTGTATATTTATTCAAAAAACATAATCCTTTGGAGAGCCTATTTTTGAATGGGCCTAATGGGCAATTATTTTAATCAAGGCGTATTGCAAGTCGATGCAGTAATAGCTCTTTTTATAATTTAAAAATTAATAGACTAATTTATTGTTATATCGACCCTGGTTTTATACACAACAACTGACAAGTAATTGGAATGATAATGTATTTCCTGTGTTATTTGATCCCTTTTTAGGTTCACGTAGAATGCATTGCACCGAAAGGTATACCAAGGTATGACTCTAAGTGCACAGATTCGCTTTGGGATCCAGCCCTGCCGAATTGCGATGCAGGTAAACATAAAAACCATGCTGATCGAACGAAACATAACTCATTAAAACACAACTTGTAAACCGATACATGTATTATCAACATTTGTTGTTTCATGTTTCAAATTTTTTATTGAATGTAGGTATAATATGATAAAGCACGATGATTGCCTTTCAAGTCTACACTTCTTTCCAGCGGTCGATTGTACGTTAGAAAACTTCGATGCTCGCAACGTTGAGGTACTGTTCAAAGGCAAGGTGAAAACAGATGGTGATGTTATCCCAGATGGCAGTTCTGTAAGCACTTAAATATATTACGCAGCAAGCAGTGGATGAACTAATATAATACATTTATTTGTCAATATGAATCAAAAATGTAAAGTTAGTGGACAGAAGATCGAACGACCCACTGCAGAATAAAAATTAAGATATGATAAAATAAAGCGAATCAACCACCTTAAGATCACATTGAACTTTAAATTGTAAAGCTTTTTTTTTGGGGGGGGGGGGGCGGGGGTTTTTTAGGGGGTGGAGGGATTACAGCAGTGTTAATTCTGGGCTGTGTTTTAGATGGGCAAAATGCCCTTAACCCAAAATGTCAGTGGGTATTTCACCCTTTTTGCTGAGGCCCTTAGTAGTCTCCTGCATTTATGGTGGCCAGACTTGTAATCACTAATACCTTCATGTCTTTTCAAGCATTTTTCCAAGATTTTCAACAGTCATTTACACAATTCATTAATTTTACAATACATCAAAATTTCATTTTAATCACAAGTCAACAAAGACAAGGCGTCAATCCAACTTTTTTCGTCTTATTGTTCAGACTTTTCACCCGTGTCTCATGCTTAGTCTGAAGTTTAATGTGTAGGAGTTCTTGTGTTGGCCCTGCTTTCTGCTGTATTCTTCCTTCATTTCCAACCATATTATAAGTTAATTAAGAATACACTACAGCAAAAAGCTAATCCATTCATATTAACATTGTGGTATTTTTATTCTGATTCAAAATGACCTGAATTCGCAAAAAATGCATACAGGACTTTCAGCGATTTGTTTTGTAATATGGCGCTATATGTACATTGTATCTAGAAAATTAAATTGTTATCAATGAAAAGAAGTCGCATTGTAAACAAGAAAAGCCTTATTAACGCAATATTACTGAACGTTTCCTTGAAACTTTTATTGAGAACCAATATTGTCCCAAACGGTATTCAAGTTCACCTGAGCACATAGTTGTCATCGAAACCTATGTGGATACCATTATTTCTCAGTCGTCCGACAATGAGTGAGGTGTGTGACTTGAGTGTAACTTTTTAATCTCACGACTATTCCTCCTTAACTACTTGGCAAATGTCTAGGAAACTTCACAAGCATGTTCTTCAGATGAACTTTTTCCAAGTTGTACAAATCTCTCCGGAAAATCGCTTATATAGGTCACCGGATCTTAAATAAGATTTAACAAATTGAAACCTCAATCTCCTCTAAAACCGAAAGAGTCAAGGGTTTAATAGTGTGTGTGTAATTTTTCCAATAGTCCTCTACACAGTTTGTTAAAAGCATTCCTGTGATGTCAAAACTTTCCAGCACCAAGGGTCACAGGATTTAGAAGGACTCATATAGTAAATAATTAAAAACTTATATGAAACCAGTAGGGTAAGGGGTTTGATATTTGGTGTTTAACATCGTATGGTGATCCTCTTCTCAAGTTTGCTTATACTTGCTTATAAAAATCATGTCACAATCTCGGGATTTCTTGTTTTTTGTGTATGTTTTTATACAAAATAATTTTTCGTATATTTCCTGATGCATCATTAAGTTTAAAACACAATGCGTATTATATATAGTAAACAACCAAGATTAAAACACAAGTATTACATTAACACTACAACATCACCAACTTACAGGCTACTTTCAATATATGTCAGGTGAACGACCTTAATATAAAGGCCCTCTTATCATTATTTAATGCAGGAATCCCCTAAACGAATACTATTTAAGTAATTCCGTGCATGTTGCTGCTTCATGTGACGGCTTCGCCAAAGAACTGGAGATACCAAACGTGTGACAGTGAACACCCCACACCCCCACCCCCGAAATTGCGCCCCAATATCCCAAACTCATGGCAGTCATACCCCTCTTGTACTAACAACTGCATTAACAAGTAAAATCCTTCAAGATTTTAGATGATTATAGGATTTCTAGGTTCAACTAGTTTCATGAAAATCAGTGCAATTTTCTACAAAGTCGCAGTATTTTCTCCCATAAAACCAACGATTCCAATGTGAGCAGTATGTTCGCTATAAGTTCACCGTTTGTCGATGTGCGCTTTACGATGTGCTCGTTACCTCTCTATAAGCCAGAAAACTTTATAAGACTATTTATAAAGACACATATAGGGCAAAGTTTGAATCTGAGTCACGTGCGTCAAATGATAAGTTCGGCTTTGATGCAAGAAGGGCAGAATATGTATTTTGTTAAAATAAATGCCAAGTTTGAATCTGGTTCACGCGGGTATTAAAAGACAGGCATCACGTACAATCTTAAAAAAAACTGTTCTCCAATCTTGAGGGTACATTTTTTACTTTTGATAAAACATGGTTAGAATGTTATTTTTTACAATATCTAGACTTAATGTGAATCTGGCTAACTTGCGTGCAACAATACGTTCACAGAATCAAATCTGTTCGAAACCTTCTTCCAATCTAGAGGCCATATTATGATGAAACTTGAACTCACAATTTACAATATCTAGGCCAAGTTTGAATATGGGTCTGGTGCGTTCCAAACCTAGGACATCAAGTAATTTTTTGAAAAACGCTCTTGAAATCGAATGTTTTATAAAAATTGGGCAGAATGTTTATCTTGACATTATGAAGACCATATTTGAATCTGGGTCAGGTGGGGTAACAACATAGATCACAAGAATAAGTCTTCAATAATTGTTGTCCGTGGACTCGAGGTTAGCAATGAAGGTCCATCATAGTCCTCCCTTTGTTAAATATGCGTGCTCGCAACGGTTATACGGTAAATTATGCTGTTGTAAATTGTGAATAGGTACAAATTTTTATTAAAATCTTCAAACAATTCCGTGAAGATCGAACACTCTCATTTTACAGAGTAATTTTAGTTTTGCAATGCATCGACAATCTATCACTGAATTCAGCTAAAACGCTTTAGGCGTATTGATTTTTTATTTAACGTTTATACATTGAAGACTTCAGTCGATATTGACAATATATTTCACACCTATGATAATTGAATAAATACCTTACTTTTAAACATTACTGATTGTGTAATCGTTGCACTATTTGTGGTAGACATACCATGCAGCGACGTTTATTTGGTAACTGTTTTCACAATTACCGTCTCTCTTTCAGTCCGTTCATTCATCCGTTTTTCTGTCCGTCCGGGAGCTAGTCACACTGTCTGTTTGTTTGCCCTTCACTATATTCGCAATAAACATTTAAATTTGCAGGCGTTTGTATAAATTTGTACATAACCATTATTAGTATAACTTGCTGAAATTACGACCTGTAGGTGGTGGCAAGATGTAAAGGTACAAACAAACCAAATATTCTGAGACAAGAATCCCAGTCAACTATGATTTGTAAGAAAGGGCAATTGGAAGGTCAAATCCCGACGCCATGTCCAACAGGTATAGCACATACATATAGTTGTAAGGGTTTGTTATTCAATATGCTGATTTTTGAAAATGTTGTCAAATGTTTACATGTTTGAAAATGGATAAAAATAGACCGCACATTTTACTGATCAAATTTGTTTCAATATATCGGGAAACAAATAACTCTGTGTAAGTCAGATTTGTAATAAATTCGAGCGTCAAATATTTTATTTACAGCAACATCAAGCTCACACATTCGTTCTTTTCCAGTATTATATGCCTGCCCCATCGTGCAGTACGCTAATACGAGTGGCCCTTTAAATAACGACTACGATGTGAAGTGCTTTAATAGATACGAAATGCAGCCACGCCTACAAGCACGCTTTCACTGCGACTGGCGAGGAGTTTGGCAGCCATTCGTACCGAGATGTATCCCTGGTAACAATACATTATTTGAAATTTATACATGGTTATATAAAATACAATGTAAGTTTTATGTTTTCCTGTAGCTCATAACTATATTTTCATAGAATAGCAAACACAATTAAAATTATGTTGCAAACTCATATCAAAGCATCCTCAACTTCATTGTATTTATCCACAGTATGCATCCCTGGTTACATTTCATAACTTGAAAACGTTTTTCCTGTGGCTCAGATTTTGTTCACAGGATAGCAAACATACTCGCATACGCAGGTATTTTAATTTGCGATGCATCCTTTGTTATAGAAGTACCAGTTTGTTTATAGATCAGATCTAAATTCCTCCATACGTTTTTGGCTACATTGGGTAAAATGTTGATGTGTTTTATTTTGTACTTAACACGCAAATTTTGAGTTTCCGTGAGTTTAATCTGTTCATGATATTATAACATTATGTAAATTGATTTGTCCTTCATATAGAATCATGCCAAGTCGTGTACGACAGTGCCAAAGCCGAAATCAAACTGATGGATGGATCGGGAAAACCTCCAAACTTGACAATCAGCAGTGGCCAGACAATCTCAATTGCGTGCACGCAGCCAGGTCACGTGCCCGACCAAATGACGCTGACATGTGACCGCGGAGTATACAATGAGACAAGCAACAAAACTCTCCCGTTGTGCAAACTAGGTAAAGTGTTCCGTTCTTGATGTATAGAATATATCTGTTTAAATTTTATTTAAATGTTCATGCAAGTTGCGGTGCAGAATTTAATCAAAGTACTGACACTACGGGTGTGACGATGCTTTTGAAGAGGATGGATATAAAAGCATCAATTTAAGTTTATCTTTATCACCACAATTGTGTATGTGGGTACGAACATTTTGGGTACGAAAAACAATTGGGTACGACAATTTGGGGTAAGAAAATAACTTGGGTACGACACAAATTTGGGTACGAAACATTTTGGGTACGAGAAAAAAATGGGGGTACGGGGAAGTTGTACCCGGGGAGAACTTGAACCATTCAGCGAAACTGGGAGGCGAGTTACATTCTCGATCAAATCTAACAAGAAATATCTTTAAAAAGATAATCGGCGTGTATTTTTCTGTACCACTTTTCGTAAAAACTTTCTATTACAATAAAATATTGGTGGGTTATTAAAATTACGTTTCAGCAGATATTTACAAAACATGACATGATCGTTAATAACACATGTACATCATACCCTACCTTTATTTCGATGTTTACGTTCTTAATTTAATAATGTTATATGTACGGACGTGATTTCACATGCCCATGGACATGGATATATGCTTTTTCCTGTTGAATATTGTTTGTTAATTGCAGTTCAATACGCATAGGCATGTTTGTTCATTTAGTATGGCAATACTTTCATGATGATTCTCGAAAGTAGGTATGAGCACATAGCCGGACAAGGTGAGCTCAATCGTAAGAGCACTTGACTATCAAAGTTCGCCCAGGAACATATGGATAAGTTAACTAACCAAAGCGATATGACCTTATACATGTATATGCTGAAATCTAACAAACGAACGAATTATCAAACATGGTATGTACACTTAGGTGGTTGTGTAATTTCTGTTAGAATATCGTATAAAATATGTAAATTTAAAATGATTGTGCCCGCACGTGAGTTTGTTTCCGTTTTTAAGTCGATACGCGCCTAGGCTGCACCCAGTGTGTGTATTTGTGTATTTCCAAGGTTATGAGTTACCTCCGCGCCTGAGGCTGCATAATGTTGGGAGCCTTAGTGTGTCCAGCACTCTTACCTAATAAGCTTAGACTGACGACAGTTGGGACGAATTTTGAATAATAGCTGCAATTTCCAGCTATTTATTTTTTTTACTGAAATACTTTTTAATTTTTGATATGGTCTTGTGCTGCGGGGGATAAGAGATTATCCGGAGAAAACCCCACCTGTCCGGTATGGTGACCACAAAACAAACCAAAAAAAAACATTGCGCCGGGAGCGGGAATCGAACCGGTGTCGTAGAGGTGAAAAAGCGTACGTGCTGACCACTACGCTAGGGGGACGGACACCTACTCAAACAAATGTTGTTTTATCTATATATAACATAGCAGTGCAGCATTTACAATTTGCATGTTCGAAATTGTTCGTATTCTTTAGATTTGTGATCGCGTAAAAAGTTAATTTTTTTATGTTTTCATTCGCAATTTATTTACAAAATCGAGAACAAATATCAAACACAATAGAGAAAATATATAGTTGTTTCACTGGTATATAAAGATAAAAGGGATGTAAAATTACTAATTTAAAATTAACGTTTTGATACACTTATTGCATCTGTTTCCGCAGAATATGCTGTTCTATTAATATTTACCTTTATCAATGATAATCAGCGAGGTATGCCGATTAGAAAAATCGAGCAATCTCAATCGGACTGTCTCGGTCTTTTACATAGGTCGCCATTGTGAAGAATTTGTTCATGGTATGATAACTTAGACGAGCTGCTTCGCAGCATCGTCAAAAAGTGTTCTGTTTTATAATTCAAGTTTTCATTTTCAATCATGTTTACTCTCCTTGTTCCGCTTCGCTACATTGACTTAAACATATAAACATAATATTGAAACAGTTGCATCATACATATTTTGAAAATATCTGTCATTGAACATCCTTATTGGGGTGTAAAGTATGTATGTAACTCATACGAATTGATGAAAAAAGTTCGGATGACCGCCCATTCCTTTAAGATGTTCGTGAAAACAAACATTTTGTGGAAGTATACACATCCGTGTGTTATTAAATTATATATTTTTAAGCAGTCTTAACACAAGTATTTTTTATTTTTTTTTATCAGTCACGTGTAAGCCACCACCTCTATCGGGCGATGTAGTTTACACGTCAATGAACAGCTACCGATTCAAGGACACTGTAGTAATACAACGTTGCAAGGGTAAACTCTGGTTTCAAGGTGACCAGCGTTTAACGTGCACAGCAGACGGCACTTGGAACGGGACAGCAACATGCACACCGTGTACGCTGATTGTTTGTTTGTTTATCAGGATTGTGTGGCCTCATTCAAAGGCATTTCCGTTCTTAGATAAGAATAGCCTTGTGAACCGCTTTATTATTTCATACCCCGGATTTATCTTGTACTCATGTTAGATTTACAACAGACCTAGCAGTTGAATTGTGTGTTTATTTGGTGCATTTGGTAATCGTTCCAAAGCAAACTTTAAGTCCATCGGTGAACACATTTTTGCACGTATTTATATTGCATTGTTTTATTGTATGGGCTTTCTGTCACGCGATACATTGGCATACTATTGGAAGTAAGCTGGAAAAAAAATAAGATTGTCTATTACAATTAACACAGAACTGCCTATTGGTTTCAGACTGTCAACATGGCACTGAAAAATGGGAGGAAAAGCAGAATTCTGATCTGATAAAACATACTATCAGAAACATTACCGTGGAATCATACAAGGAGTGCCTTAACTATTGCAACAACTATGACCGGTAAGCTAGAGACTGTTTATTCTTCATTTCACACAATTTTCAGTGGTAAGATTGCTATCGCACGTGTTTAATACTCTGAAATATACGCTGATTAGTAGATGATGTCGTATCAAATTGTATTTTTATACATCGGCAAAATGACTGCAGCTAAATGCTTGAATGATCATTTAAATGTAGCACAACGTTATATTGTGACATAACAGTATTTTAGTACAATTTTTTTTTTTTATTTTGCAAAGAAAGGTATTTGGTTATATTTATTGTACGCCCTGAAGATACAAATAAACGGGACAATTTGAAATAACAAATTGTTTATAATTGTTAAAAATTTCTAAAACAATACAATAATTTAACATATACTAGCGGAAAAAAAGTATTCGGTAATCGTTTCTTTATAGTTGTCATTAATTATACAGTAGATCTTATGTTAATTAGTTACTTATTTATATTACCTCACATCACAATCAAAAGATTAATTTCTGTATACTTATTGAGCGAACGTGTTTATAACTATTCATCACGTGTTCATTTCTCGATCAAACGTTTATACAATTAAGCTGGCAACAATCTTAACTGTTTCACGGTAAAGTTGCCTGCTACTGCAACCCTCGCGTGGGTAAATAGAACAACAGAAACCAGAACCGAACGAAATGTTAAACTTAAAATAAGCGTTATGTGTTTGAGGATGCTTTCATTCATCCACGGATTTTAAAAACAATATCCAGCAATACTAGTTCGCAATTTTCTTTTTTATAAAAGAAAATAAAAAATAAACTTGTGTAATTGTTAATATGTAGCTCATAACGGCTTTGAAGGTCAGATTTATTACTCAATCTTGATCAAACCTTATCAAATGTTCATTTTTTCGTTCACAAATCTACACGATTTTGTTTCACTTTAACCAAAAATGATTTTCTTTCGAAATCGCCATGACTGGTGAGGAAGAGCCTCTTTATGGTTCATCGTGGTAAAACATATCCGATAATCAATATTGCTTCCAAAAAATTAGACACAAAGAATATACATGTGTAAATGAGTTTGAAGCTATAAAGAACAAAAAAGCACTACTCAATGTCACAACATATTTACAAACGACGTCACGATGCACATCTATTTCAAAGAGTAGCGGTTGTGTATGTTTTTTTAGAATATACCGAACATTTATGGCGTTATTTGCATCAAATTGGCAATACACATTTTGTATCAACGCTATATTTATCTATTTTTCTGTAGGATGAATTGTATTTAAATTATTTCTCGTGATATGTTTCTTATTTGGATCAACGCGTTTTAGTATTTTTAAGCCGTCTGGTTAAAATGACACGTCTAAATATAACTTTATACGCTAATTGGTCATCCGGTATTGAAAGGTATTGTGAGCCAATTCTGACGTTTAATATAAACTTGTTTAGTGCTTTTGTATTGTGATGGATAAATAAGTTACTATTTATTTGTTCGGTGTAATAACAAATAACTTCTTTAGGTACGCTGTGATTTTTGTCAACCTTGAACAAAAACTGTCGACCTCGTGACGATCAACTACCACATTAGCCGGAAGATAATGAAGAAAATATACTAAATTAAGCTGCTAAGTGTCTAGTTCTCTCTTACCTATCACATGACAAACGTTTGTTATTTCTTTTACCAAGTATACGTAAATGCTCTTTAAGAAAATGTTTGGTAACCAGGACAAGTGGAAACTGTTGACTTAAGATTTCGGCTATTTCGACGGTTTTATATTTTGTAAGAAAATGAGATGCACATATGGATTAAAATAGTATATACACTAAACAGGCACCGATATTAAAGATGCAATTTTTACCTGAAATCACAATATAACTGCCTGATGTTGTTGTGGTTTATAGTGTTTCAAGCGACAAAAACGATCATTAGAATAAAACGGTGTTTGGTACGTTTCTGTCGAAATCTCTATCTGCATGTATTCATACAAAACAACTCTGGATTATCGCGTTTAGCTCACCAAATCGTTTTCAAACCAAAATAATAAACACGTTTTAGTTAGTGTGTGTGTCTTTTTCATGCAAATACAATTGACGCACTATTATGAGTTCGATTTACCCTTGCTTAATGGACACCATTTAATCACATCACTAGAAAGGAAGCAGAATGGCTTATCATGAGACATTCTTAAAAACGTTTATAGCGCATTTTTAGTTAATACGTTATTTAATATGCATACGTAGAAGAAATATATTTCATTTGATGAGTACTACTTTTTATGCGATGTAACAAAGAAACGTCATTGATAGTTTACATAATACTAATTTATTGAAATATGCAATTATGTAGCCTGTTAAAATTCCTCTTGATTTACTGGAAGAGCTGCTCTCAGTTACATACATTTTATTTCGACATGCGTGCAAGGAAATCATCGGTGTTCATCAAAAATCATTTTAATTGTTTTAATAGTGGAGCCTACAGTGAGAATACATCTAAGGCTTGTTAAACTCAATCAAAAAGCGATCGGGCAAAATGTTTGAAAAGTGAACTTTGATGTGCCACATGACATACCTGTTTATTTCTATAATAAATACATCCTGCAATAATCTTGTAAAAGTATTATGATCGGGGTTCATACGTTCAATTAATTTTGGCTTAAGTAAAAGGTTTTAAATTACGCATGGACTAAAATAAGTATAGTGTGACAATATTCAGCAAGAATATAATTTCAAGTTTGGAACTTTTCAGTCACCAGAAAGCAAAACATAAAAATATGGACAATTAGTATTGGAAATATATTAGATTATTTAAGAATGAACTTTTATTTACATTGACAAATTTTAACACGCTTACAAAGCTACTATATATTAATTTAAATGCATGGGGAACAAAGTCAAAAACGATTATGTGTAAAAGTGTCAATGATATTTTGACATACACCTTTTCTGTAGAGCATTTATGGCATTTTCATGAAATTTTATATATCAATCAATTGGTTTTAGTATTCTGTGCCGCGCGTTCGCATACGGATTTGACCAGGGAAAGCGCAGATGCCATATCACGTATGCAGACCCAAGCCGTTATACAGAAATGTTGGGCGAAAGGAAACTCTGGTCGGTGTGGTTTCGAAAGTGCGACTAAATTACAATAATTTTGCTCTGTGACCTATACAGTGATACAGCTTGAACATGCATACTTGTGTATACCTTTGTACACGACGCTCTTTTGGTCCGGTTTGAGTATTGTTTTGATGCAAATTTCACGTGTATGTATCTTTGCTTTATATTAAAAATATGTGTAAGGCTGTTATGTAAATAAATAAATTCATATCTTCTTTATGAGTCTTTGATGTTATTTTGTTTTTTTAAATGCTGTCTAATGTCAATAATTTACAGTGAGATTTTTATTTCAAGCATTTATATTTCTCATCATGTTTATTAACCATGTTTTCCGAAGGAAAAACAGGTTATTAGATTGGTGAATGTCGGCGGGCGGGCTAGCGCGCGCAACAATTCTTCCGAGCGCAGCTCCTCTTTCATTTCTCAGCGGATTTCAATGAAACTTTCACACAATTATTTTAACCAAGTGCACTGACGAATATTGTCGGGATTTTATGATTCGGTCGAAATCAAGGTCGCCACGACTAAAAAAGATTGAATTTGACACAAGAGGGGTAACTAGGAACAATCAGTAACAATTCAAATTTTTGAATTGTCTCCCTTTATCATAATTTTTTTTTAAATTGAAAACCTGGTTTTGTGACAATTGTGTCCCTTTTTTAGTTATATCAAACTGACTCAGTGATATGGTATTAAAGAACTACTATGCTGATGTTTTTTTTTAATTACTGAGTTTTTATGTTTATTTATCAGACAGCGAATTGTACTCAATTTTTTGTATTTCTTCTTTTCCACAGTTGATAGCGAAAGAAATACATAATTGTCTTGGTAAAAAGTTTAAGATGTTTAGAAAAAAAAATAGAGCGACTTTGTAATGCATTATTTCATCTAGGCTTAACACTATATAAGTTGTGTATTACATTTACTGTCACAAAACTAACGTGAAAAAGTTATAGTATATTATTTCAATATTGGTTCACGCGGTTTAAAAAAAGCAATTAATTTAATGAATATTTCAAAGATGAAAAAAAAAATTCATGTCGAAAACATAGCGTGACTTTCAGTTGAGTAATTAACATGAAATAAACAGATGCTTATGCACATATCCCACACTATGTATTACAGAATTGTAAATAAATATACGGCGCATGCTTTAGATGAAAATTGTTATAATACCCATTTTTAAGAAATAGATTCGCGGAAAATATGCTTGTAATTGCTTTTTATGCTCCAAGAGGGGGGGGGCAGGGGGAAGAGAGAATCGCCTTTGGTCGTCATCCTTTAGTCTGTCCAATACAGACCAATGCGACCTGACAATATATATTTATAAGCGTGTGATCTCGCGCAACTCAATACTTTAGTTTCCGATATGTTCGACATAATTGGACCTTAAAGCAAAAATAACATTTTATAACTTGTGTTGCGCGTAACTCAAAAAGTAATGTTGATAGATAGCTGAATATATACAGACATATTATTTCGCGTGTGAAGATGCGCACCCAGTATTTTGGTTAAGGCTTTGTTTTGCAAGTGTGGAGTTTTCCGACAAAAGCGGAATTTGCAGGCATTCGCGTCATGCTGACACATTTGTAGTTCTATCAATTGTAATGGGTCAGAAACAGGTGTATGCAATTTTAAAACTAGTGATTGCTTATGGATGCTATAGAATGTTTATAAACTGTGTCGTGTATAAAGCCGAATTTTAGATAAGCAACGATAACACAAATACTTAAACTATATTTATTTGGTTATTATTTATTTATGTAACATTTGGATAATGTTTTGACTCAAATCCGTTATCCGGCCTTTATATATAAACTGATTAAATATATATATATATATATCTTTATTGCCTCCATTTTCTGAAGATGTACATGATACAAACAAACGATACAAACATAGCACAAATACAAAAGACAGTCAATGTGAATAAGTAGAGATAAATTCAAATTGTTATGTATATATATACAAGTAAATACATAGATAGTTATCGAAAGGGTGTACTTTATGTCTCAGTTCTTTGAACGCGTCATATTGATGCCCTAATCAGCGTCCTGAGCACTTCACTAATAAAAAATATAGCCAAATTTGGAAGTGCCAGGTTTAGGGTTCAACGACATGCGTGGAGTTCTCTTGATGACTATACCGCGAGTACCGATTGTAGAAAATTGGCGCAGTTAATCAGAAACTCTGGGTAGAGTTCTATAGGCATCAAGTCTGTTATGACGTCATCTATCATTCCCATGAGGTACAACGCCAGTGTTGCAGGTTCTGCGATTTTTAAGTGTTCGTGCAGTGGTGCACTTAGTGGCCGAACGGTTTCTAGGAACGTTTGTAGACGTGTCGGCGTATCGGTAAAGGGGCACTCAAAAAGTGCGTGTACCACTTCGATGTGCAGGTACTGGTGTGTGCACTTTGAGCATAGGACGGGTTGTTCAGGAGGTTTTTTGCAACATAAACGAGCCAGGAACTTCATGTGCGATAGGCTGTCTGGGCGGATCTTCGCGACTCTCCATATGGTAGCCGATTCCAGGCTCTTGTGAACTTCTTTGAAAAGCGAAAAATCTTTATGTTGTTCGAGCCTCATTCGCCAGTGATTTGTTTCGTGTTGGCGCACTGCCTTTTTATAGACAGATTTCCATTTTTCTTTTGACGAGAATAGACTGTTGGTTTTAAAGCTCGTTAAGTAGTCTTCAAGGTGATAATTCTGCAGAATTTTCACAATATCTGGAATAAAGCCAATTTTCCGGTTTTCGCACAAGTCAAACTGACACAGTCTTAGAATGAAAAGCATATGGCACGGTTCGCCTGTAGGGGCGTGGCATAGTGAGCCAAGGAACGCTCATTTTTGTAAGTCAATAAGCGCTTCGATGGATGCCATTCCCGCAAGGCCGAGCACCATGTCTGAGCGCGTGAGGTGGGAGAGACCTTAGGCACGTTTCAAACAAAACTGGTAGGCTACCTCGAGTTGTTGCATGTCGGCAATGGAGATACTGTTCCACAGCTCACAGCCTAACAGCGCTTTGGGAATGACTAAGGTCTTGTACAGTTTAATCGCGGTGTTTGGGTTTGCACCGGACCTTCCAGACACTTTCTGGGAGAGGGAAAGGAACGTGCCTCTAATGGTCTGTTTCACAGCGTCAATGTCGTAAGGGTATTTTCCACTGGTCGACTGGATTATACCTAAATGTTTGTAATTTGCCGCTTCAGGTATTGGTGTTGAGTCATATGCAATCTGGAGAGTGGGTACTGCTTTGGACCGTTTTCGGCCCATGGTCATAACGGCAAATTTGGAAGCGTTGTATGTGAAACGCCACTTGTTGGCGTATGAGTTGCACTTCTCCATCAGTTCGTTTAAGCCGCGGCGCGAAAGCGACAGGAGTACCACGTCATCAGCTTGGGTTGGGGAACATAAAGACTGGTCGCCGATCTTAAAGCCGTATGGGGATGTCGTGAGTTCGTTTAGCAGGTCGTTTATGTAGACGATGTAAAAGAATGGTGCACATATGCTGCCCTGGCGGATGCCCTGTTCAATCGGGAAGGGTTCCGAGACAAATCCACGTGAGAGTACACGACTGGTGCAATTTTTGAGTGCCTCAAAGATAACTCGGAGTAACTTCCCACGGACACCAAGCTGGTGAAGTTCGTAAACCAGCCCGTTGATCCAGACTTTGTCGAAGGCTGACTGAGCGTCCAGATAACATGCGTGGAGGCAGCTTCCACGTTCGCAGCAGTAGTCGCGAGCCTCTTGTAGCATGTATGATACCAATTGCAGTTTTTGTTTTTCTGGAACCCGTATTGTAGTTTATTGAGTTGAGACCATGCTGAGGTGTTTTCTATGCGTTTCATTAGCAGCTTTTCAAATAGTTATACCACTGGAATAAGAGATATAGCCCGATAGCTGTTGGGATCAGTCGGTTGCTTCCCCTTTTCTTTATGCAGGGTGACAATAAGACCATGTTTGAAACCGTAAGGTACTTGGCAGTTGGTCAATATCGAGTTGAAGACTTTGACGAGACACTCTGTTAAGGTTGGGCCGCCATATTTCAGGTGTTCATATGTGATGTTGGCGAGTGATGCGCCTTTGTTGTTTGGTAGTTCTGGGAGATGGCGAGAAACGTTCGGTGGTGCATCAGGTATGATCCCGCAGCTGTTGACTGTATGTGATAAATGTTCGTCTAGTAGTACATGGTCAATGCGCGAGGGATTGGCGTCATTGTAAGGGTAAAACGTAAATGGAGGACCTGTGCATGACACTGTGTCCGTAGCAACATATAAATGGAGAGATTTTGCAAGTTCCGTAACGTACATGTCACGGGATCGGAGATGAGTGGTGACGTCTGATCTGGGAAATCTGGCGTTGAAGTCGCCCATAATCAGGATGTAATTAGATTCGGTGTGCACAGAACATATGTCCCATAGTTGATCCACTGAGCTTCTGAAGCTGCTAATGTCGTGATTAGCTGCCGGGAGGTAGACTTGTAGTATGAGAATTGAGATAGAGCCGCAGCATATGCGAATGGCTGCAATTCTGTCGCTGTTTGTGTCTACGATTTCAACCAGGCTATCAAGATCTTTATGCCACATGATTGCGACTCCACCTTTCCCGAAGTAACGACAATTGGCGTAGGCTGGGTTGGCGCATGTGATGGTACTTGCACGATATTTTTTTTCGATACTGTTTTAAATGTTAGCGTTGTTGTCAAGGAGCCAATGTTCTGAGATGCCACATATATATATATTCGTTTGGTGTTCAATTCTTTCAGTAAATACGGGATGGCTGTCATTATGCCTGTAGCGTTATATGAAAGTAGGCGTAGATCAATGTTATTTTGTGTAAGAACTGCTGCGGTTTGTTTCGTGTCGGAAGCGACGCACGTATTCCTTGCGCTGAATCCATGGGCGGCATGATATGCCTTCTTGCCAAGTGATGCTATCGTCAATTTTCTCAGCCTGCTCGTTTCCACTACAATTTTAGCAACTTTGCAGTCTTCGCGAGATGTTACAAGGAATCTCACAGATCTATATGTTGTTCTCATATCATTTCTGAGAAAGTCTTCTAGGCCTTCCAGATCGCTGTCTAGGCCGATGCCCTTTATAACGTAGGATTTGTGCTGAACTAATTGTTTTTAATGAAAATTCAATACTGCTCCAGCAGCTGGAGTTTCACTTCTTTATATTTCTAGCGACTGTGCTGAAACGATCGCGACGCCGGTTTTGTTGCTGGAAGCCATCCAGTTGCGTGGCAACATAGAGATCATGTTGTGAGGTGTCCTGTAGGTTGTGTGAGTCGGGCTGCTCGATTACGCTCTGGTTGCGAACTGGGCTTCTAGTTACAAGCAGATGCTCTGATGGAGGTAATGTGTCGATGAGTATTTCGCGTAAATGGCGCGTTTCTGTGGTGTTGTGTTGTTCCATTGAGCAGGGATCCATAGCTCTGGGAGCTGGTTTCGGGCGCACAGTCTGCTGGATTTCGGTCAAGCGTGGCATGGCCTTGTGTTGATGCTTATGTCTGCTGGAGTAACTTCTCGTGTTCTTGATTTTTCGGCGTGCAGATCAGCCGCACTTGTTTCCGCGACAATCATATGGGCGGATGTTGTTGAGCACGCGCACGTTGGTTTGATGCCGGAGAGCCTTAGACTATCTTGGAAGCTGTTACACACTCTATCAAGCTTGGAGCTAATTGTTGATGTGAACTTTTCGAGCACCGATTCTACTCTTTCGCCGTTATTGTCAGAGGCAATTTTATGTTCAGATTGTTTTAGACGTGTATGAACAGATTTCAGTACTGCTTCGTGTTCCGACTTACTTATAGTGTCACCAGCGGAGCGCGTAATGTCATCTTGAAGCCTTTGCGTAAAATCCATTAAAATGATTTTATTTCTGTTTTTAATTGAGGTTTAAGCATCCTTTAACTGTTCGATGCAAATAGAGTTGTCGCGTACCGTTGTTTGTAGAGTAGAAATAATATCCGAAAGAGTGTTCCGTTATTTTTCAAGTTTCATTAGTGTTCGCGATATGGCTAGAATTCCATTTGACAACACTAGGTTGTGGCTATTCGAATTGCTTAGGTCGAGATGCTTGCTAATGATGTTTGAGCATGATGGTAATTCTGACTTTACTGTGTGAAGATCGTTATGTAACGTGACCATGTTCTCATTTACTTTGCACATATTGCTTTTCAGTAAAGTAAATTCTGCTTTCAGAAACGCAACAGTCTCTTTAAGGTCGATCATGTTCCGATCTTGAGTTTGGTTCCGAGCTGGTGTTGGTTGTGAATGGACTATCATTGCGTGCTGGGAACGGTATAGATCGTCGACGTTAGTAACATTTCCATCTAGGAACTGCTGAAGTAGGTAGCAGTCTTCGGCGTACTTTTTCGAGCGGTTAGCTCCGCGGCGTTCCTTAAGACTTCCGATCGGGCAGTTTTCACATAGACGCGCTCGTCGAGATAAGTCTTGGCGGTATTGTGGCAGAGTGCTGTCGTTGTTGTCTGACATGTCTAGTAGCTTAGATATGTATGCGTCTTTCACGAAACCAAAGAGTTCATTGTTAAGGCGATCAAAGACGACGTCGTCAACTTGAAAGGATGATTTAAGGATCTGCGATATGAGTGATTGCGAACTTTCTTCAACGTTTTGACTAGATTGTCTTGTTTGTCCGCATTAAATATCTGGTGAGGACGGGTAACTTTGCACAGGGTTCAGTGTCGTAAAGCACAGGTTATTCCCCGTCAGTGACATGCTTTCGTAATGAACCGCGATATTCATTTGCAGTGTTTTTAAAGATGTTTGGCCTGAATCACGGTGTACTGATTGGTACGCTTGGTCGCTGATACCGTTAGACAGTAGTCATTGTTATTTGTCAACGGCTGTGGGGATTATAAATACAGTGCACGACTATACCAATCTGCTGCTCAGTCATGCGTGACATTTTTAGGGTCATGACCCTTCTACTGGCGGTACTTTTCAATAGTGCTCCCCACCCACTAGAAACCACGGCGAGAGCAAAATCAAGTCTGTATTTCATAAATTCACGCGATCACTAACTCACAGCTTAAATGACTCGACGTCAGTACTGTTCTTCATATTATTTGTCTTTGTTTCGATCCAATAGTCACTTTATTCACTCGATCAAGATTATAATTCAGCGACGCTGAAAAATGTCAACATCCGCAGAAGGTTACACATCACTATTCTTGGTAAAAGAAAGATCTTACATAAAAACCTGACATAAAATTGAAGGCGGTGCGGTGATTAAGATTAAGAAAGGACAATCAACATAGTTCCAAAAAAATCATCATGTTAAAACGATGTAATTGGTTATGCATTAAGTTAACGTATGTTCAGTTCTTAATCTTTATTTAAACCATCTCACTTGTGTTAACGTTCACCTAGGAATGCAATAAAAAAATCTCTGATTTGAAACGAATGTTCGAAAAACAAAATCCCATATTTTGGTCATATGTCTATGAATGTATAAGCCTTAGACAAACATTGCAGAATATGACTAGTGCTACTACACAAAGTAAAGAAAGTCGAGAATGTCGGGAAGCTATTTGAATGTGGTTTGAAAACTGTAAGACGGCATTCGAGACAATCGGAAAGCTATTGGAACATAACGAATTCTTGTAGTTACTGTGCCTAAACAATTAAATCAAGTTAGAATTCCGAATTAGAGTATCATCAAGAATGCTAGCAAAACAGATCTTTTTGTGTATTTATGACTTGTTTTTATTATACATCCAACGATATAAACAGTTTTATATTAAGTATTCCAAAATATACTATATGATATTCTATAAATTATTATAATAAAAATATCGTTGACGTTTCCCATGTTTGTATATTAATAATATTATTGCTATTTTCCATAGCAAAAATATGATATTGTCTTTAAACATTTTAGGTTAAATGTGAATTATTGAGGAAATACATTGCTAAGTCCACTAACATGCAATGATACACGGTTTGACAAAGTTTAAGATTTTTGACGCATTGAATGCGCAGTTAAAAAGGTTGACGGATGCAGTTTATAGTGTTTATAGTAATTCAATGAAACAATTAATGTATACGCGTATTGCTCCCACTTAGCTGGACTGTAACTTTCCCGCGTGTTGGTGGATTTCTTTATGAGATACCTTTTTTCACCTTACTAAAAGAGTGTGCCAAACGCCCGAAAAACACACGAAAACCTGCATAGTGAATGTCAAACGTGTATATTGAATATCTTAAATAACTCTTTATTGTCAATATCAAGACTCAGTAGACCATGTTAAGATTTTTATAACAACATTTTTCAATGCGCCCGCCCTGCTGTTAGGCAGTAACTAATATCTATTGTTATTTTGTATCTTTGTCAACAAACTATCCAGTGTATTTTGATTATACTGCTGTTCAAACATCACTTACGAGATTGAAATCAAGTAAGGAAGTGTATCATACTTGTAAAAACTACGATTCTATTCATCGAATATAACGATGAGACTACATCAAAACTTCTAGTTGTAACCATGTAACTGACGTTTTAAAAAGAATGTGTTTTTTTACCTGCAATCTCTGGTACGTTATTACGGTAAATCGTTTTGTTGTTTTTGTTGTTGCAATTTAGTGCTCTTTGATACTTTTTATTTACCACCGTTTACGCTCGAGGAATACCGCATACATTCTAATATAGTACCCCCGCACTATCATCTTGTTGCCACCTTTTCACTTTTTGTCTTTATTGATAAAATTGCAATCAGAAAAATATAAACAAAGAGAAACTTCCCAGAGAAGCCTTATAAAGGCATATGGTCCTTTATTTGTGGCTGGGAATGAGATTTTGACCCCTTTGGCGCTGACGTCGTTTCCGAGAACATTACTTTAACATGTGATTACCGTTTCGCGTACTTTGTCAACCGACTTCTTGTTATAAAACAATAGTTTTATTTTGAAGAATAACTTAGACCAAGGTAATTAAGTTAAGGGAACAATACTTTTCCGTATTTTCCTTTGGTTTTTATATGGTTTAAATTAACCTCAGCTTATTTAACATTGAATCAATAAAGTAGAGCACAGTTCGACATTGTTCATTTTCTGATAAACTTCCTGCTTTTTTAAAGATGAGTTTTTCTTACTTTTTTAGTTGTTTTTCTTCAACAAATTGCTACTTTGTTTGTTAACTGAATCTCTTCCATCAATCATGGTGTGTGTATCAGCCGTTTAGGCCGTGTTGGTGTCACAATGAAGATTTTAGACGATATTGCTATGTCAAGTTTTTGTGTTTTACCCGAAAGTTGTCAAAATCTAAACACTTCTAAATTTAACATTTGTTGTTGAACTTTTCTATAATGAAAGTAATGCCATTTCGTTTAAAAGTTGTGTTCATATATTACCCTTTCAGTATTTTTCTATCACTTTTTGTACTTTAAGATAATTATATAACAGTTGATCAGTTGACAGCAGACAAACTGTGAACTGAATAGACCAGTTGAATGTTATTGTTTACATTCGGGATTTTCCGCGCATGCGCACTGACTGGTTGGCAAAAACACTGGTTACAGTAACGTAAAACATGTATAAAGGGCTTTTGTTTAGTCAATAAATTGGTAATAAAACCGAAATGAACATGAGAACTATTAAAAAATAGTGCCAATATATCATATTTAGTACCAAATAAATGTATATTCACATATAAAATGTCCTCTTCATAAAAATACAAAGTAGTTAGAAGCATAGAGAAAACGTGATCGGAAGACTAAATACTGACAATTCCACAAAACAAAACAATAAATTAGCCTTATTCTTTCTGATAGTGAGACTTAAATAAAGTATATTTCAACAATAATTAAACATATATTAATTGTATTATAATTATAAGTGGTGTGGATAGTGTTATTTTTCATCAGCGATCGATAGTGTCAGAGGTGCATTTAATCAATTATAAAACAAAGCCCTAAAAACCGGAATACATTACAATTTTTAAATATTGTGGTAATTTTATTTTACATTGAATGAATTTTCGTTTCGTTTACATTGACTGACAATATTAAAACAATTAAGCATACAAACGGAAAACCCCTGCATATTATGCAAATTGAACTGTCTTTGCATGTATATTGAAATCTCTTTACTAGTAATAAGGAGTGATAAAAATCTAGCGTTTTATGAAAAATGCATATATGTTATTTATTTAACGCAATTATTTATTACCCTATTGTGATTGCTTGTGTTCATTATGGTGTTTCGTACACTGCAGTAATTTACAATCTTTACACGTAATAGCGGAGTTTACTTTTGCCGGTTCCCGTTAAATACCTTAATTGCGTAGCAGTAAAATTGCACAATATTTTAAATGTATAGTTATTAAACAATGTATTATTATGATTAAACTGGCTAATATATATATACACTAGTTCCTGTTAATCCATATCCGACAAATGTCTTCTTTTTTTAAATGTTAAAATATTTTATTGAAGCAACTGTTCAGTATTTTAGTTTTTAAATTTGGCTTAAATGACTGCTCAATATGCCAAGAGATGACATGGAGGTATCGTAACTTGTGTTTAATGACCAGACACTGATCTGCGACATGTGGTTTATTCAGGGACCCAAGTATAGGTCCCTGGGTTTATGACACCATGTTTTCTTTGTAATTGTTTGGACAGTATCCGATCATAACGAGATAATCGGTTTGTGATGAACAAAGGTGCAATTAAACACCGGGATGTAAATGCTGCAACAAAGATTGTCAAAATAAGTGTGAACAATTAAATAAAACAATTACATTAATCAAGAGAATTTAATTAATGTGTAACAAGGTAAGTTTTTTTCCAAAGACCTATAAAATACATTTTACGGGTCTTTGGTTTTTTTCAGACATATAAAGGTTCAAATCAGTTACCCTATGTTGCGTACATAAAATTGACCTATTGGTTGTTTGTTATCATCCTTATTTGTTTTCGTTCATTAAATTTAATTTATTCTGAAAGAATTTCAATTGCTGAGAATGTTTTAACTAAAAATGGTCGCGAAGAAGTGCCAAGTAGAGAGACTTTTGTGGTTACCACATATCGAGCTCTTAGATTGTGTTCCACTCCCGAGTTCGTTGTTATGCATTTCTTGCATGCTAATGTTTTATTCAGACATAATTAGTAAAATTATATTTGATATTGTGCATAAATATCCTTAAAATCGATGATTTTGTCAACATTCTCTATATGCGCTTATATAAATTCTACCTCTGTTTGCCAACCAGTGGGCGGAGTCTAAACTTTGCAGGTGCGCGTGACGTCACTCGTCAACTGGTCTATAGGGTTGTATAATCAACATTCAAATTTCCTTTGCAAAACTTTGTGCAATCACACAATAGGATGTAAGCAATAACAATTTCATTCGAAGTGACTACACAATCAATGTGTCAGCAATGTTATTAATTCTATTTGATGATAATTATTATTATAAATTATAATTTTTTATGTTTCTTTTCTTGTCATATGTTCTAGTTGCTTATGTCCATATAAATGGCTGTGTTCATTATCAATTCGAAAATATTTAAATTCTTGTTTTAAACTGCAACTCTTCATTCATTTATTTCAGCCAAAAATACAGATTGAGCGAAATGACAAAGTGCGAACACCAAAAGATGTGCTCATTATTATCAGGTATGATCTGACCATGTAAATAATTTAAAATTAACACCAAACTGAGCACCTTTATACAGTTTTCAACCCATAACCTGTAAGCGCCGGCACCTCTTCTATTCAGGGGGAGTGCTGGATTGGAAGTAAAAGAAGACTTACAAACTGCAGTTTTTACCTTATATGTGTTAAGCTTTTAAACAGTTTTTTCCTGTGTAATAAAAAAAAGATTATCTCATTCAACGGATTTTATGTTAAAAACAGAGAATTATGTATTGAAAGAAAAAAGCATTATGTTACAGGATGGACAACAGTTTACGCTTTTGATAAAGCAGTCATGCCAAGGAAGAGATTAGCATGTACCAGCAAAATTCATCCTTGTCTTCAACACTAAGGTGACGACAATTAATACATGCATGATAAAGTAATTAATAATCATTATACTTTGCATTCTTTTTTTATTTAAAACATTGACTATTTTCTGTTCTCTGTGCATGTCTGGCAGACATGGCGAAAGACCGTTACAATTTACAGGCCAAACTGGCCTATGAGGAGAAATAATTTACAGGCCAGTTGTTAATTTCACATGCCTCAATTTTAAGTGTTTTATCCTGGAGGGACATTGCATAGTTAATTCAATAAGGGAATGTTGACTTGTGGTTGATTTATGAAAGGGCAAAAATAGTGTGAACAGCTTGATTTGAAGAAATAAATATGTTTTTTTCAGTTTGGGAAAAATAGTTACACATAAAAGCATACACAATTGAATTTTAATGATGTATTAAAGACAGATGTCAGAGAGATTTATGTACAAAACAAGAATATTTTCATCTTGATGATATAAATTTATTAATAATTTGTTATGCTATTTTCGCAAAGATTAATTTTAAAAAGAAAAATAACGATGAAGACTGACAAATATTGCATGTTTTATTGAATGTTATTTCAATAAAATGTAGACAAGTATGTGGTTTCCATTCTGTGATGTATTATTGATGTGTTTGTAGAAGGTTGCTTTTAAGTAATCAGTTATTTATATATCTTTTATCATTGCAGATCTTAAAAATGCATTTTGCCAATCCTTGTGCAACCTGAGCTTACCAAGTTAACATCTTACTGTCAGTTTGGACATTGTGTAGATGATAATATGGACAATATATTGTGTTGTGATTGACTGTTTTTTTTAACAGATAAAGTGTTTTAATCCAGACTTAACACGTCAATTTTCATCAAGGAATAACAAAAATACATTTTTATTGATATGCATGAATTTGTATGACATAATATCAACAATGTGTATCTTATGTTGTTTTTTTTGTAACAGTCTGTCATCCATAAGTAAACATATTAAACATGTTAAGTATGTTTAGGGAATATAATGTATACATTTTTGTTGTTTCTGCAAACTAAGTAAGATACATGAAAATCTGTTTTACTGAAAAACTCATTCAAAGTGATCTCACTATAAAATATTCTGTCCAGCATGATAAATATATTGTATTGTATGCCTGGAATGTGTTCTAAAAATAAAATCACAAATACTGTTCATTTTGATATCAAGATATGTGATGTATTAAACATATGTAGTCATGTTATGTATACATGTATATTATTTTTACCGGTAAACAAACATTGTGGAGTGTAACGTTCAATCTATGATGACATGTGCCATTAAATATGTCTTGCTGATTGCTATAATTTTGTTAAAGTTAAAAATCATGTTTAGAACCTCTTCATATGAAATGAGTGAATTTTGTTTTCTATCTACATTTATGCTAAGTTTAATAATATATTAACTATAATTATATTGTTGATAACACATAGCATGTATATGCAATTGAACATGTACTGTTTCCATAGCAACTGTAAAGTAACTTATTTAAATTTGTCTAATTAATTTTATCAATTGTTGAA
Source organism: Dreissena polymorpha (assembly GCF_020536995.1). Taxonomy (NCBI): domain Eukaryota; kingdom Metazoa; phylum Mollusca; class Bivalvia; order Myida; family Dreissenidae; genus Dreissena; species Dreissena polymorpha. The sequence goes on along the minus strand of NC_068361.1, from coordinate 50,593,790 downwards.
AAAAATAGAATTGCTAAATAAAAAATGTCTGGCAGTATAGATTCAAAACACAAATTGTATCATGAGCAGTTATTTATTTTAGTTATAAATTTGTAGCTATACAAACTGTTCAATTTCTGAATACACACCTATTTCAAGAAAATGTGAAAACATTTTTTTAAATAATACACATATTTATGATGATCCATATCTGTCTAGGGCATTTGTTTTATTTTGCTGTTATGAATTTGTCTTAAATTCTTTAAAATGATAATAAATATGAAAAAATAACATTTTTCTTTCCATGGCAACCACGAGTATTTATGATTTATAATACTATAATCAATTCTGTATTTTGTAATCAATTATGTTTATCGACATATGCGAATAATAGAGTTATTATCAACACGAACTGATCAACATTACATGTACTGATACTTATTGAATTAAAACGTCATTTCATTCAAAATGGCGCTATTTGGCGTTTATGACATGAAGCATAAAAAATGACATAACTTCGTCATTTTTAGGAATTGGATGCTCAAATTTCAGATTTTTATTTGTCAAATGTAGCACTTTCATAATATATTCCTAACTAAAAAAGTCATTTTTTGACCAGATGGGTCAAAATCTCGTTCCCAGCCACATTTATTGCAATAACCCGATTTTAAACTAGTATGGTAAACAGCACACGTAATAGACTTGACGCACAAATACACACCAAACACTCATAAATGAATAAAACTGTGCTCACCGCTTAGGACGGGTCAATGCAAAAGCTTTGTGGGGTTTATACAGGTTTTAAAGGGCGCCAAACCTCACGCTAAGCCTAAGGCAATTCATGCATGTCATTAAATTGTTAATAAACATAAACCGCATTACAATCCAAAATGTAATAGCAATACCAAACAATACAATTTTGAGTTAAGTATCATTGAAATACTAGAGTTAAACACCATAACTAAAATGTATCTTTTTTAGAAACGATGAATGGAATGAAATGTTAACAAGTGTCAACGACAAAACATCTTTGATTAAAAAGCGTTATAGACGTAACATCATATAGTTAGAAATTCAGATCGTCGTACTGCAGTTTCATGAAAGAGCTGCAGTAATTGTTGAAACATGCTAACATAGTTAGGTTGCGCAAGTTAATTTTCAGCTAGAAACATTGCTTATCCTAAATTGCGTTTGAGAAATTTAAATCTCCAAGTAATCTGCAATTTAATAAAAATGATTATACATAATAACACCATTCATTTGTTGAAACTAATTTTAACCCCGATACATGCAAACTTTATGACAACGTAATGCATCATTCGGAAATAAATATATCAGCCACGTTAGTAGCCAGTCTTATTATTTAAACAGTTCATTTAAAACGTTACCGACACTTCAGTGAAGCCTTTTAAAAAGCAGTTGAAAATGTTGTCACTGTAGGTAATAGACATAGAAAAATGCAGTTATCCTAGGTATACGTATATATTTTCTTATTGTTCATGTATTTACTCATCGAATACGCAACACATTCAACTTCTAAAGCCGCATAACTAAAACTGAGCTTCAAACAAATGATCAAAGTAAGCAAATATTGACAATCGGTTTTAAATGTTTATCCCCGATGGCTTTATAACTACATCACATACTCGTGTAAACCTATAAACTACAAGCAAAAACATATCATACAAACATCAATACATATGAACCTACCACTATTAGGTTATCAATTAAATGTACAAATATAAACTAAGTAAATTGATACATACTTTAATACATTGTCCAACAAACTCCTGTTAATCCAGCGATTTTTAATAAAAGGAAATGCAACCCAACATACATTATCAAGAGATACATTCTTCTCAACCATCATTTGTATTTGTTAACAATTCGAACATATCGTTTTTACATATAATGGGTATCGGCCTAGCTTACCATAAACTGTAGCGTTACAAGTGTTAATTTTCACATTAAACAATCTCTTGCAAATTGTTTAATGAATGCGTTCGATCTCTTTTGAATCATTAAAGCCCCATATCTCAGAGGCATAACAACAAATTGACCCAACATAAGACAACAAAACAACTGACACAATAATATCGGCTTAAGATGCTTACATTTAAGTAAAATATTCATAGCCTATAGGGCTTTTCCAACCAAGTGTTTTGATTTAATACAATTAAAACATCGTTCAGTGTCATGATATTGATTTCGCTATAACTTGATATGTATAGATGTTTTTTCCGTTATTATAAACTTGACTGTTTGAATAATTAAAATAAAAATGTCTTCACATTACATAAGTCTACCAAAGGCATTGAGAGGAAAAACAGAGTAAAAATACCATACCTCTCTTCAATATGTTGTGCCGTTTGTTAATTGTCTTCACATTACATATGTCTACCAAAGGCATTGAGAGGAAGAGCAGAGTAAAAGTACCATACCTCTCTTCAATATGTTGTGCCGTTTGTTAATTGTCTTCACATTACATAAGTCTACCAAAGGCATTGAGAGGAAGAGCAGGGAAAAAGTAACATACCTCTGTTCAATATGTTGTGCCGTTTGTTAATTGTCTTAATATTACATAAATTGACCAAATGCATTGAGAGGAAGAGCAGAGTAAAAGTACCGTTCCTCTATTCAATATGTTGTGCCGTTCGTTAATTGTCTTCATATTACATAAGTTGACCAAAGGCATTGAGAGGAAGAGCAGAGTAAAAGTACTGTACATATGTTCAATATGTTGTGCCGTTTGCTAATTGTCTTCACATTGCATAAGTTGACCAAAGGCATTGAAAGGAAGAGCAGGGTAAAAGTACCGTATCTCTATTCACTATGTTGTGCCGTTTTCAATTGTCTTCACATTACATAAGTTGACCAAATGCATTGAAAGAAAGAGCAGAGTAAAAGTACCGTACCTCTGTTCAATATGTTGTGCCGTTTGTTAATTGTCTTTACATTACATAAGTTGACCAAAGGCATAGAAAGGAAGAGCAGGGGAAAAGTACCGTACATATGTTCAATATGTTGTGCCGTTTGTTAATTGTCTTCACATTACATAAGTTCACCAAATGCATTAAAAGGAAGAGCAGAGTAATGTACCGTACCTCTGTTCAATATGTTGTGCCGTTTGTTAATTGTCTTCACATTACATAAATTGACCAAAGGCATTGAACGGAAGAGCAGAGTAAAAGTACCGCACCTCTCTTCAATATGTTGTGCTGTTTGTTAATTGTCTTTACATTACATAAGATGACCAAAGGCATTGAAAAGAAGAGCAGAGTTACAGAACCATGACTCTCTTCAATATGTTGTGCCGTTTGTTAATTGTCTTTACATTACATAAGTTGACCAAAGGCATTGAAAAGAAGAGCAGAGTAACAGAAACATGCCTCTCTTCAATATGTTGTGCCGTTTGTTAATGGTCTCCACACTCTGTATTTGTGATAAGATTGAAGATATTAAGATGAAAATTTATAGATCTTAAGAAATCATAACGTCAACAGTACCATTCAATTGTGTAGTGTAATAATTATTTATTGTAAGGTTGAGTTTTCTTGGTAAGTAGACCAAATATTGCTATCAGAAAGTGTCATTAATAATTCTACAACACTTTGGAGAGGCACTTGTTCCATGTTTAATACCAGGTAATATAGATAAATTACTCTATAGTATCATCTAAGTAATAAAATTAATGTGTTTATTGTTGATACATTATGTTACCGAGATGACAAAACATTTAACCTCTCCATAAGAGGTACTAAAATCACCCTTCAACTTGAAAAGTACAGTAAATATTGACCGTTGGTATTGAGAGGTTTGGTAAGACGGTATTCATATTTTAAGAGTTAAACAAAATGGGTTTCAAAGTAGATGACACGTTCATTCATGGCGGCAAATGTCGTGCCGTTTTATTACTTATTTCAAACTTCAGGTCCAAATGCAATTTATTATCAATGACGGTACTTTTTTACTATGCTGAGGAACATACCTTTAAAATAAAATTAAATATACACTTGTGCGAACCTTTAAGATAAACACATACGAAAAGCACAGATAGTTGATCGAAACCTATTCATTTATCACAACGCCATCGTCCAAACATAGCGATATATCCTAAACATTTTCAACATGAATGTACGTGAACAAATTACATTAATCAGTTATTTTACAATCAATACATTACCTTTTGCTCTTTTTGTCCTTTTTGAAAACAAATCGAATATTTTTTTAACTGTTTCGTATACAGCAATACCGTTTCATATAGCACCGATAAGACTGTGCTTGTTACAATTATATAAATATTTTTATTAATTATTTTATGTATAAAATATATACATTCTGATTTGTTTATGTTCATATATTGAGGAATTGCGAGCTTTTCACAGAAAACATAGTTTGTAATTGCACCGTGGATGTACAGCATAACAATAATACATTAAAAAGTCCGGTTGAGAATCTTTCTTCAATAAGAAACTTATAATGGTATTTCGTAGTTTTGATCGGAATACCAACTTTTATAACTTGACCAAACGGCAATCCTGAATTACACGCTGGACAATGTGTGTGTGTGTGTATACTGCCGAAGGGTGCAAGGTTTGATACAATTAGTTTAATACTAAACTACTACAGTGTCATTTTAGCAAAAACGTAGACTTACATCGATATTTTGTCAAAGCAGAACGGCGAGCAAGTAAAAATGGTAGACAAATAGCGTTTACCAATTAATGAAATCCCCTCACTTTTACCTATACAACCGTGGTTTGATTTTGAAGATATGTGGGCACAATGTGCAATAAGGTGATTTATATTGATTGTATTCGTTTGATTTATTAGACAGCGACCATTCTCTTATCGTAGAATTCTGTTCAACATCCTATTCAACATTGAGTAGCATTCATCCTGACGTTTGACCAGTAATCCGAACCAATCGCTTCAGGGGAGAATGATCCCGGAGTAATAAAAGAGACGAGTGTTATATTGAGTATATGTTTCGATTAGTCAATGAATTAAGAACATGCGATGTTTCGTATTGGTAACAGTTTTATATCATAAGTAAAATTAATGACTTTTATAAAGGATGAATAGAAAAAGATTATTCATCAAAGACACCATGCAAACAGGAAACAATATAAAGACAAAATGTAGATGCTTCATTTATCTCTTACACTTTTTCAACAAAGAAAGCAAGCTTCTTCTTTCTGCTTTAAATATTTTCAGAAGATGAATCTGTAGAATCTGTAATCTGAATGCGTATATGTGTAGCAAAGAATTTGACCCATCTGTGCATCGCCCGCAAAATACATGTTTATTTGTTTGCGAAACAAAGTGCGAGAGACCGAAGAAGACCCGTTCAAGAAACGTTCCTGACTGATAAAGTGTCCGGTTGGAAGCATTTTTTACAAAGCTTTAACATTTCATCCGAAAAAATTGTTTTTGGCTTAGCGAGAGATCAAAAATGCGAATCAATACAAGTTCTGCCGCCAATACGTTTCTACTTGACCACGCTTTCATCCTCAACTTAAAACATCAAAACAATTTTATCGATCTTGATTGTCTCATAGATGTTAAAACAGAACAACGCCGAAACGGGAAGAATTATCCTGTTCCTGTCAGAAGCATGGAATTTCACGACTACATAATCCATAGCATTAACAATCTGCTGCACAACATTAAGGGAAGTTCATGCCATGAAATTATAGACAGCCGTATACGAAATGGTAGCGATCGAGCAAGATTTATACTTAAAAAGAACCGATACCAACCAGCAGCACCTTTGCGCACTACTAGAACTTTAACAACAGAAATAAAACCTATTCAGGACAATATTTCCCAACAAACCCAAAAGTTCTGACATTACCTTCAAAAATGAATTTCATAAGTCCTTCAAAACAGACAATAATATTCAACCAAAATAGCCAGAACAACAACAGCCAGTAGTTATTGAATGCTCTGATATTTTATGAGTACATACATACAGCGCAGAGTCTTCTTGATAAAACCAAATTCAATGTCAACAAATTAAGTATCAAGTTAGTCTATAAAATCGATTTCAATCAACCTAAAACATTTTAACAAACACAATATCTGTTCACATCGACATCATTTTTCTATTTTTGTAATAAATGTTCAAAACAAAAAGTTGACGAAAACAGTAACCAAACCGACAATCGAAAGTTTTTAATTAAGAATTCAGTCTATCTTACGGAGGTTCCGGAGAAAGTCGGTGAAGCAGGATTGGTTGATTAGACACGAGATACCTGTCTTGCCGAGCAATCTGGAAATAGTTGATGTACGCATAATTTCAAATTCGGAATACTCGGCGCTTTCAATGCAAAATCTTATGTACATTTTTGTGAACCGTTGACGTGTTTGAAACTTGGATTAATATCATTATTCTGCGAGCACACCACATCAAGTAAGTTGTTTTAATTTGAGCATTAAAGATAATTTTATTACCGGTTTGTGTTTTTATGACAGAAAATGGCAAACGTTTGACTAATTAAAGTGGCGTCTGAAATCCGGGCGGCAGAGTTTCCATGAAAAATATTGTTACTAGTTGCAACTCCCAGCGATCCGGATGGTCAACAGTTGGGAGTTGGATTATTGCAATTACAACAGCCAGTTCAACCCAAACGAGACCCTACGCCGGCGAAGAAACCCAACACAACATTAAAAGCATCTTATCATATATAGTCAAAGTACACTGTCTAGGAGGGTGATATTTTCGCGGAAAACTATAAGAAAGGAAGGTATTTCAAATCGCTGATACGACGGTATTACTTGTGTTGTGTTTGGTGTTATTTACTGAAGAACAAAATGTCCCTAAATTATTTTTCCTCTCATCATAATCCATTGAACACGTCTCTGTTTCAGTGAGATATTTCCTCTTATTGTAAATCAAATTGGTTCGTGAATAAATTTCAGGATTTAAGCTTTATATCCATCACCATGAATGACACTTTTCTGACAATCAACTGTCGTATAATACAATTGTTAAATTGTGTTAATACATCGGATACTAGATAGAGATCGTGCACGTCAAAGGGATGTATATTGATTAATTTCATTGGGTTTAAAATGCATTCGAACAATCACTGAACGCAGTGTACTGTTCAACATCGCATTCCACATTTAACTGCTTTTAATGTTGACGTTTGACCAGTAATCCGACCCGAAGTCAGCACCAGAAATCGATCTGGCGCAATTGAATGGGCGATGTAAGATATGGAATTCATTGTTCGCTTATTCAATAATGTGGGATGTTTTATACGTGACTTTATCGAAAAAATAGCTCTAATATTGGACCTTCACAAGTAATGCCAGCAACGATGATTAAACTGACCGATTGACAAGCTTTGAATGGCAATTTTAAAGTAAAATTTTTTTCTGAACGAAATAACTTGTAAAATAGTTATTATATGTTCAAACTTTTATAGTGGAGACTGGCCTATGAAGGCGTGGTTGTTAACCCAATTGTGATGATAACATACATAATCACACATATAAGCAAAATTATTTGAAACAATAAATGCCACACAAAGGAGAGAATAAAGGAAGCAACATTCAACTTGTTCTTGGTAGCAGAATAATCCGTCACATTGGAAATTGTCGTACATTTTACATCATATTCAGTCATGCCTGACTAACATAAATACCTCCTCGCATTCTATACATGGATGGTGACGTCACTACGTTATTGTCACCTCTATACTTAGACGCATCACGCACCTCCATTTGGAGGCATTTATGACTACGACACAAAGAAGTCCGCGGATGAATGAAGAATTTGCTTTATAAGTAAACATTCATGCTATGATTTAAAAGTTAAGTATTATTTTGTTCAGTCTTACGGTCTTTTGTTAGTATCAATTATAATTTTCGTTAGTTTTCAAAAATTTCGCTCTTTATTCAATTTTTTTAAACTGTACTTTCACTTTCGTTTGTATAACAACATGTATCCTTTATTGACGAAAGTTTGCAATGAAATAGCGTTTTCAAAACCGCTTAAAAAGTTTCAGAAGGTGTGTCTGATGCATGTTTTGAAGAGACACAATGTCATAGCTATATTGCCGACTAGTATGGGAACAATTTGATATTTCAAGTGGCTCCATTTGCATTGCAAGAGAAGTTCAAATTGACTTGTTCAGTTAGTTAAATTTTGACACCCTAATTATATATTTTTTATAAGTGCCTGATAGATTTTTCATTAAATAATTGAGATCAATGAAAAATTTACTAAAAGCACAGCATTGATGTTCTATGATGGTCATTTTTAGTGGAATAGTATGTTACAACAAAACAATTATAACTATTGTATTAATGAATTTAGATTAGGTGTCATCTTTAAATGGGGTAGTAATTCATTATATGAGATTAGCACATTATATAGTTGAAAAATAAATAACACTTTAATGACTTACCATAGTAAAATAAAGTAGCATAGAATATGTTGCAGGTCATAAAATGTAAAACTGAAATTGAAGAAGCTTAACAAATATTTAACACTGACAACACTGTTGGTTTTCCAAAAAAAAATCCTTCCTATCTACCTACCCTAGTTTTTAGGGGCAAATTTAAATATTATTAATATCATTGAGTTAAATTATTAAAATATCAATAGGTTTTGATTACATTAGCTTATTATATTATTATATTATTAATTATGAAATACTTTGCAAGGAAAGTCCAATTCTGTTTTAATTAGTCTTAATTAGCTACTAGTAAAATTGAAAATATCAGTGCATATTTTCTTTGACAGTTACATAGTCCCCTATTTAATTGGATTAAAAACAACAAATAACTATAGTTCCACAACACAGCCCAAGTTGACTCAAACTGAATTAATTCATCAATTGATCCTATTTAATTATATTAAAAACAACATGTGTGAGATTTTGAGAATATCCCATGTATTCCTCTAGTATTCCTCTAGTACACAAACATGCACGTCTTACTAATGATTTACATGCACCCCTTAAACAGTTTAACAAAAATAATGAATGATTAATCCAAAGAAAACAACAAACAAGCTGCTTCATATACAAAGTTAATTACATAAGATTACATAAGCAAAATAATCATTTTGATAATAAATCAAGATTATACTTCAACCAAACCATTATAAATTTATTGTGGGGTGGGGGGAGGTAATGTAAGCACTAAAACTAAAATGGGGAAGATGTCTGGGGAGGGAACATCTTGGGGGGGGGAACGGGGCGTCCGTAATTCCTGCTAAGGGCGACAGTGTTGTTAATGTGTCTTTAGAAGAAATAACTGAAGGAAAGTACTCATTGGTGTATGCCCATCCAGAAACATTTCTGAGCATATCAATTGGAACAGCTATATTGAGTGCATTTAAAAGAGATATAACTGTTTCATGCATTGCTTTTGATGAAGCCCACATGGTCCTTTAATGGTAGCTTTCCTATTAGAGAATTTTATACTTATTTTTTACTCAACAATCTAGCTCTTTTGTCATAAAATGAGAAGTTTTATGATCCAACAGGTTTTGTGTTTGAACAACACAAATTTTATAATACCGAAGTCCCATCATATAATCATCATCACAATCAGCAGCAGCATTATCATATTCATCATCATCATCGTTAGCAGCAGCATCATTGTGTTGTATTATCAAAATTCAATACAAACACAACCATTACAACTCTTACTACTACTAATAATAATAATAATTTATTAATTATCAACTACTACAACAAGAACAACAACAACAGCAACTACTACTACTACTACTACTACCACCACCACCACCACCACAACCACCACCACTACTACTGCTACTACTACTACTTGGTACACCAGGACTTGTTGTCCATGGAGACGATAATGAGAACTCTCCCAAAGTATTGATCGAACCCACGCCCAGCGGACAACATTCTATACACCATAGCGACCATAAATTAATATTTGACGCCATGTGCAACATAATTCACCTTATTACAAAAAACATGGAATTCACAAAATGACTGAAAATGCTTTAAAATTAATCCAAATTTGAAATAAAACAACCTAAGCAATACATAATAAGAAACACTACATTATTGAAACACTGATACCATGAACATTTTAGGGTGTAACACCTTATACATGTACCAGACCTTTTATGTACTACCGGTATTTTGAAACTTTATGTACCACCTATATAAAATATAGGTGTTATTGTCCATTCATTCATAGCAGTCCTAATGAAATAAGGTCATTCTCTAAACATGATTAAAGTTTAAAGAAGGAAATAATTTGATTTCTTTACAGTTTGAACATTAAGGTCATTCTCTCTTCTCTTCAAAGTATCACATTTCAATTATACAATATAATACAAACATTTTAGACTTAATCATCCTTAGTCAGGATAAGATAAGAGACAAATGAACTTTTATAATTTAATTCAATTTAAGGTAAGACTAACAAGCGTTCTTGAGTTATCATCCGGAAACCACCTGGTGAACGGACCGACAGACCGACATGAGCAAAGCAATATACCCCCTCTTCTTCGAAGGGGAACATAATAAATCATTCATTAAGTACTACATGTACTTGGGCTAATAAATTAAACTAAGACACTCAGTGACACTTAGACAATCTGACAAAAAAATAAAATCTATGGCCAATATATAAGTCTAAATTCATAAATACTATCACACAAAATACATTTCATCAATAACACACATTCATATTAAATTAGTTATCTCTATATATTTTAAATATGGTACATAAAGTGTCAGATAGTGGTACATAAAGTGTCGGTACATAAACGGACTGGTACGTAAGGTGTGACATTCAACATTTTAAAAATCAGTTAACAATATATGGACTTCATTGTTTTGCATATACGCAATCAAAGCATATTTATTAAAAATTAAAACACACTGTTCATGGCTGTATCTTTTTATTTATACATACATCAACTATTCTGGTTATTAATACATTTTTAAAGTTATATATAAACAAGAGCACCACATAATGGGTGCCAAGCTAGGCTGTGTTGCAGTTTTGAATATTTAAAATAATATTGAAATTTATTATTTATTTTTTTTAGAGGTTAATGACCTTGACCTTTGAGAGTGACCCCAAAATGGGTGTGGTGTGTAGAACTCATCAAGGTGCATATACATTATACATGTGAGGTTTCAATGTTATAGGTGGAAGCACTTTGATTTTAGAGCTGATGTAAAGGTTTGAGCACGACGCGGACGTCTGATGACGAGCTGTCTATGACAATACCTAGGGTTTTCCCCGAAAACAGCCGAGCTAAAATTGAGCACCATATAAATTAAATGGAAACATACAATATTATGTCAAGAAAAATAAAGCTGTAAAAATCTCACCTGCTTGTCTTTGATGTTGCAATTAGCACATTCAGCATTTTCAGTATCTACTAAATAAATATATGAAAGTGCCAAATGTCCAAGACACCATGACGTCCTCAAAATGTTAGATCCTTTGAACTCCATTTATTTTATCCCTGATTAATCCTCTCACACATAAGGCCTACATGTAAGATTCCTTGTAATGTTCACAGCGTTTATTTTAAATCGTTTACGTTCTCAAATTTCAGCAGGTATTTAATTGTAAATATTTATTTATGATTTAGATTTATTCACTATTTCGAAGATACAGTCTTGCAACGTGTTCAGTTAGTCTAAATTATGTGTTTAGTGATTCTTACAAACAATAGACTGACATGAAAAGTGGCTCCTTTTGAAGCACAAACTGCATCCAAATATATATTACAGCTGGCCCGGTTTGATGGGGCCTGTTTATTATAATAATTAATTACCATTTTTCACTTCCGTGTTTATTATGTTTACCAACGCCATGATGGAAAAAGTCCGTTTCCCACAATGCTTAGCGCGCATTCACACAGGTCAGTAAGACCGGTGTGACACAATGTACCTCCTCGTTGTTTTATTGAAATTCACATCAGCAAAGCACAGTACGCCATTCGATTGTACGACATGTGAATTTTTGAATGTTATTTTATTGGTTTATGGGAGTTATATTGAATTTACAAATGTTATATTCAATGGGACACTTTAAAGGTAATTTATTACCAATACGAAATTTGCATTTCGTTGTTTGCATCAGTATTAATTGGGATTAATAAGAGCTATTCCTTTGAACGTGTTCTATAGAACTATAAGTATACTGACAGCGTTTCCAATGGTTTTATTGTTGTTTTTTTTTAATTTACTCATTACTAGCATCTAAACTCATATCAATATATGTATGTTGGATGTTGTTGAACGATGACCGCAATTACTTGTGTTAATGATATTTATCATTCATGTGTCAATCATTTGGGTTTAATACTCTTCGGACATGAACGCTTATTAATAATTAAAATAGAATACTATGTTAGCACCTACATGTTGCTACCTAAAACAAATATTTGATACGTGTTCAATAATATATAGAAACATTTCCAATCATTGTCATGTGTCATTTGACTGGATATTGTAGGTATTGCTGAAAGTGAAGTCACGTGTACGATTTATGGGCTTCATAATATACATTATTCCAATGTAAATTTCCCCTATTCACGTCCTATATTTCTTTGAACAGATTTTCAAATGCAGATTCAATGAATTATTTTGTTTGGTTTACTATTTGATGTATTATTATTAATTGTAACTGTGCTTTAGATATATCCTGTATTTAAAACAGTCAAATCGTGACTTTAATCCACAAATCTGATAATAAGTACATCGACATACCCCTTTATTTATAAAAGTGTCACCTTAAACGCTCCAGTTTAATTATCTAATCAGTGGTTCACTCGTATGCCGTCTAATTCTGATTGTTTATGAAAACCCCTCTATTATCTTAAGTTATTTATGTACCGACATTCGATGAATATTGTGAGTTAGTAGACAAGTTATTTATCATATCTAAAAAATAATATATAAGTTATACAATATTAATTCTAGATTTATTGTACTGGAACTTTTACAAGTGACTGTTTGTTTCTTTAATATTAGAGTCTAAAAGTTTGAAGTGAAATATGAAGCGTCAATTCTATTGTGGCCCACCGCAATCCTAAATCGGCCCACCGCAATCTTATAGTGGCACACCGCAATCCTATAGTGATCTACCGCAATCCCATACTGGCCCACCGCAATCCTATAGTGGCCCACCGCAATCCCATAGAAGCCCACCGCAAGCCTATAGTGGTCCACCGCAATCCTATAGTGGTCCACCTCAATCCCACAGTGGTCCCTCGCAATACCACAGTGGTCAACCGCAATCCTATAGTGGTCCACCGAAATCCTATAGTGGTCCACCGCAATCCTAAAGTGGCCAACTGCCATCCTATAGTGGCCTACCGTAATCCGATAGATGCCCACCGCAACCCGCTAGTGACTCAACGCAATCTCATAAAGGTCCATCGCAATCCTATAGTTGCCCACCGCAATCCCATAGTGGCCCACTGCAATCCCATAATTGTCCATCGCAATCCTATAGTAGCCCGCCGCCATACCATAGTGGCCCGCCGAAATCCCATAGTGGCCCGCCGCAATACCATAGTGGCCCGCCGCAATCCCATAGCATCCCACCGCAAGCCCATAGTGGCCTACCGCAATCCCTCGCGGCTCACCTCAGTCCCAAAATAGCCCACCGCAATTCTATCGTGACCCACCGCAATCCTATAGTTGCGTCCTATAGTGGCCCATCGCAATCCTATATTGGTCCCTCGTAATCCCATAGTTTCCCACCTAATCGAACCTGAACGCTTTTAGGTGCACTTTCGTCTGTTTTTTTTTGGAAAGATTTCTTCTTTAAAAAATCTTTAATATATCGCGTGATCGCCAGCCAATGAGAGCTTTTATTTCACGGGCAAACTTTTTAATTTCGCGGAAAAAACTTTGTAAACAGTTTGAGATTTGATAAGAAATGCAGTACATGGACTACCTTGAATAATGTTGTGTTCTCATTATGCTGGCTAAATGATCTAAAAATACTGAAAATGTGGAACGCAGCACAATAGATAGTGTTTGCAAGTATTGCATGTTAATTATACTAAATGCTTTCATAAAACGACAATAAAAAACACTATAAGAAATCCAAAATTGTTCACGTTATTAATACAAAATGATCAAACGCTTGAATATATTTTTTATTTTATAATTTTGTTCTTGGGGACCAGATATGAAAACAATATGACAAAAACAAAAATATACTAGTTGAATACTTGTTTGATACCGAAATGACTCGCGTTTTTTGAAACGCTTAGTTAATTCCATGAATTTAATAATTACTGAAATTCAAAATTTCTGTCGATGCCGATTGTAAATCACTGCTATCTGCACGACAGCAGTCAGTGACTCTTCATTAACAATCCAACTTTATTTAGTTACGTTTACGAAGTATCGTTGGAAAGCGTTGTGTAAGATGCTTCGAGGGTCACAAAGCATAAACACCCTAAGATTGAAGTCTTTAAAAATCATAAACATAAATTAATAGCACGCATATTCGAACAAGATACAATTATCTATGCGAACCACTTTTGTTTAAAAAAAACAGCATATCTGTTTAATATAGTATATTGTAAAAAGTAGCAGTTTCATTATTTAAGCTGCTTTTAAGCAAGTTTACAATAATAATCACACGAGAAATATAAAAGATTACGACGAACTGTTCACTGTGTTCCAGGCTCTGGTATTTGGTCAGGGACAATCAGCAATCGACGATGTGTTCCGTCAAGTAAAGGAGAAATACGACGGTAAAATATATGCATCTTCACAATTATATTATGTATATAAACAATTTGTTAATATATGCAAGAAGTATATGTATCAATAAATCAAATGATGTATATTGACTTCGAACTGCGATCAAACGTAATTTTATCCATACGAATTTCCCTACTCAATCCTGTTATTTCACCTTTTATATAATGTATCTCAATTAAATTATGTTCGTGAAATGGATGCAATAAAATACTACTACTGGTAAATCATATCACGTTCCGATAACACAATTTTTAGCTCCGCACTCAGTTGCAATTATCATCCTATTCTGCGATGTTAACTAATATTAAGTCACGACCACTTCGAACTATTTTATGAAAGAAAGGCATAAAGTCATGAAAGTTAAAAACAATAGAAAAGCGTTATGATTTCAACAGTTTCGATGATTAATAAGCAAATATTACAAATATTAAATATCGTGCCAAAGTACCTTAAAGATTCACGAAATGTAAACATATGTAATTGTAAAAATAAATCGCCATGAAGAGTTTACTGTAAACGATAGATACGAGGGAGTAATCAAATGACAAACAATCAATTATGGGCACTTATTGATTTACGTCTTCTTTAACTGAAATGACTTATTTGTACATTCCGAGTTGAGATTTTAGTGACACAATTACATCAATTGTCTGCTGTTTAAATATTTAATGTTAAATGACTATTTGGATGGTAGCAGGTGAAATGCAGGAAAAGCGATGTCTTTTGAACTTCACTCTGCTCCTCAATGATTCATGCTTGTAGCCTCTGAAAATATACAAATCAAAACACGTTTATAATCTATAAATATAAACTACGGTACCTATAGTGCAATACATGAATTGTAAAATAAATCTTGAACATTTATGTTTATTGCAGACAGATAAATATTTTGAAGTTATGTAATGAAAAACTTCAGTATCAGAGATGTAAATTTTTTAAATATCAACTGATAATTGTAATATAAAAACTATTATTCAAATAGGACATTTTCTGGAAATTTGAAAACTAATGTAAAGGATGAATGTCAACAACAAATCATTAAAATACACGAATAACAGCTCGATTCCTTGTTAATTACTAAAATAGTTATCAGATTTACCCAGGGAGCTTCTAACTCGCTTATGAATGCAGTCATCAGTCGACTTTGAAAAGTAATGCACAAGTTTATAACTGATTCACTACTTTCGGTGCTTGGCCAAACTCCTTAGTGAAATGAACACAAACGTTCATTGAGCGATTCTTTACCAAATAAGTGAACACGTTTCAGCATAATATTGTCGCCATAAAAACTTGAATGTGTATTGCAGCCATTTTTTTAATCAAATAATTTAACACAAACTTTAAGTTATTCTTGGCAAAACTGATTCACAATTCACGCTTATTGCACAAAATAAAACTTTAGCTCAAAATGAACGTGTAAAACACACTATTTTCAGCTTTACGGATGGCTAAATACATACATGTTCATCACGTGATCCTCTGCCAACAGATCGGTTCTGATGACCTAAATGATCGTATAACCTTAAAACAACATTGACCCCCTTAATACTGAATATAAAATTCCCATTCAAACTCCCATTCTGTATTCAGACTAAAAACATACACATACGGCTTTAACTTGGTTTCCTCACTGTTTTCCTGTTTGTAATAAGTGAAATTGATTCCAATATCGTGCTTGATCATTTTAAAGACATTTGTTTGTGCTTTGTTTAAATAATATGCAATGTTTTGCTCTATCAGCGAAACTGGTGGTAAATGGTATAAGAATTGATATTTCAATGCCTAAAACTTTTTTTTAAAAAGCTCGTGTTGAGTCAGGTAACGCGATATAAAAGATGGAGTATTACGTTTATGTCATGTCCCGTTACTTGGTTACTGTCCCTTCAATAAAAGTTTTCCGACATTTGACTGGAATATCAAGTATTTCATTAATGTTACGGTTTTAACCTATCATAGTTCTACTGTTATCATACAGATAACAATTTTGTTTGTGATCAATTATCGGCTCAGTGTGATTTGCTGAGCCTGTAAACCTTTTAGCACCACCTGTTGTGCGTTTGCCGTTCAAAACCAATGACCGCAACTGTTCATATCTTTATGATACTTGTTGTGTTATACAATTGTATGTTGTTGCATATTGTAAAGACAAGAACCGTTTTGCCGTAAATAAAAAAACTTTCGTAGAATGAAGGGTAGATTGCTGGTTAAGCTGCATTAAGATATGGTGATAGAAAGGAGAACATACAAGGATGCTTGCAAGTAACTTATCAAATTGTCTAGTAGAAAACAGAAATATTTTGTATGATTCAATGCATGAATAAGCAAGTTATTCTTTATCAAATTAAATTATTTTAGGCCGTTTTACCAGTCATAAGAAAGAACTTAAAACATGACTCCTGCGTTACATTGCGTTGTTGGTCAGAATGCAAATCGTCGAAGAAGGATCGCAAAGAAAAGCGAGATGAACCACTGGTCTCTCGAAATACCGTATCAGATAGACGAAGGCTTTGGTAAGATCGTCTTGAATGATACCAAAGTAATTATACAATGCACAGTTTCATACGTGTAAATTTAATTTGAACATATTTGTTTAACCGTGATTGCATCAAAAGTCTAAGGCTTATTTAAACGTTCTCGTGTCCGTTTTCTGGTTATACGCAGTACTTGGTGTCCTTCGTGGAGATCTGAAGAACGATCCCATAGAGGAGATCGAACCCCTGACCTCCCGGTCACTAGGCAGATTCCATATCGATTATGCCTTGCCGACGTTTCGTACGTCTTAATATATATTCTAACACGTTCTTTTATTGCCTATAATAGCGCCTACAAGATGTTTTCAACTAAACATTTATTATTAAAGAATATTTTGTCGGGTTATGTTTCAATTTATCTGTTGCCATTCAAATTGTCTTGTGGTACTAATCGGCAGCACGCACTCTCGCAATATTGAACTTGAGCGCGTTTTATTAACAGATAAAAACCACGAACAAAAAGTGTTTTTTGAAGAAAAAAAAGTATCATACGACATGTACTATTTGTGATGAACTATCTTGCTTATACAAATATACATGTTTGTTTATTTCATATCGGATACAGAAGGCCAATAACAGCCCAAGTGGACAACGATTATACATACAGCGTTTACAAATTTGCAATATATAAGGATATCAATGTATTACAGTTAAAACATAAATACTACTACTAGCTATGATCATACTAATACTAATACTAATACTAATATTATACTATACTACTACTAATAATAATATTAAGAAGAAGAAATATTTTCTACTATAATGATGCAAGGTATATCATGTAAATTTAGATAATATGCAACTCAAAATTGTTGATTAAATCACATCTAAAACCGCTAAAGCAAACGTGTAATAATTATAATAATGATAATAATGCAATGTTCAATGCAATGTATAAAATGTACATTGGCATACAATGCATTGCAAAGTTATTGATGAAATGACAAATATAGCCGCTTAAGCAAACCTGTAATAATTGTAATAATTCTTCTCTAGAGGTTTAATAAACGTTCTGCGGAAGTTAGTGCTCAAAGTTTGGTGACGAACCATACTATATTTAAAATGTGAAGCTCTCACTTCCCTCAGTTTTTTTATGGAAAACAAAACGAGATCATCATAATTCATTAAACTATTTTACATAAAACCAAAACCAAATGCATATTATAAATAAAAAATGTAGGTATATATTAATTAAATGATATATGTAAAGTTGTTGATTTATCGGATTAAATCTTCAAGCTATACTTACGTAATATACATCTAACCTTAACTTTGAAGACATGTTCATCCATATTTAAAAACTATAGCGTACAGGTTCATGTATACATTTGCACAACCATACACGATATAGTTTCTTTTTTATATTGTAAGATTGATACATGATTTAATACGTTTTGCCATACAAATTACACTCCAAAGTGCCCTTTTTAGGACAGCAACCAATGTCAGCCACCGGTACCGTGTCAAGCCGATATTCGGGAGCGACCTTGAGAAGCACATCAAAGTCGGAACCAGGGTCGTGCGCGGTCGGGACTGGAAACGACGTGACCAGGTACATTGCGCGCGCTCAATGACTACAATTTTCATGAATCATATTGTTATATATTGAACGAGATCTAAGTCTTTAAAAACACTTCTAATGTTTAAACACTCAAATCACAAAACCCTTCTGATTATGTTTCTCAGTTTAAGATCTTTTTGAGAATCGTATTCTCCAATTTTTAACAGATCTAATGCACGCGAACTTCATTCAATATGAATTGAATTTCGGTATGCACATTTTCTTGTTAGTAAATCCTTAACAAACATGGGAGACTACATTATAGAATGAATTACGTAAGGAAGTGAGCTTTTCTAAATCGTGGGGTGAATTTTTTTGGTGCAATAACAGTGCTGCGATAATAAATGAGAAAATCAAGTTGTTTTAGGGATGTACTATAATGAAAATATCTCGACAAATGGAGAATATTATTTGAGTTTTGGATAAAGATCAAGTTTATCATGCGAGGCTTAGAACCGATGTAGCGCGAGGCTTGCCGAGCGCTAATATGGTTCGTGCCGAGTATGATAGCTTGATCTTTATCTAAAACTCACATAATATTCTATTTATCCTATTATTTGCTCACAATTTTCCATTAATAACTGTCAAATATGGCATTTTTGATGATTTAGTTTTTCCATAATTGACAAAAACAGATTGTTTAATTTTTGGAAAAAAACAAATCTGATCTAAAAATAGCGATAGTATAAAGCTCATGTTTATACGATCGTTGTTATACTATCGATTTTCATCTTGTAATAGGATAGAAGAGTTTAACGCAGTACATATTGACGCCATCTGGAATCAAAATAAGATTTTATCCATACATAATGCACACGTACAAACTGCTGTGTCTCCTGGCTCCACATACTTTCGCTGAAAATGTCAATTTTCTGTTAAGTTAAGTTCCTGAATGGTAACGTACATGATTTAAAGAAAACCAGCGCACTATCACTGTTAAGATATTGCTTTGACAACGTCATACTGATCTGCACATGCGTTTGTTTTTATTTCATTTCACAGGACGGCGGGGGTCCAGGTACCGTGACTGAGGTCGGATTTAACAGATGGGTGATGGTCAAGTGGGACAAGGACGGTTACTATGGCTACCGCATCGGCGCAGAAGGCAAATACGAGCTGTTGATATTAGCAGATGGACCATAACTGTCCATGTCACCAACGAATAATGGACTGCGCGCACATATTATCTGATGGAAAAATAACTGTCCACGTGAAAAGAGAATTCTGTAATTAGCGTATATATTACCCTATGGACGAATAGACATAAGTGTACATATAGAATGATGAACACTGTTTCTTATACGAAGAGTACTACTGGAACATATTGGACGATGAGTACTAAAATTTACCTGTAGGTGCATGTCAATCACATATTAAGAGTAAGCGTGTAAATTGAAAATAAACTCACATATTCTTATCAAACTTTAATCATTTTATGGTTAAACATATACATGGTAAATACAACACGGTTGAATGATAATTCAATCCGTTGATCGGTAATTTTATAAACGGTAAATGAAACACACTGTAGCAAGATGATTCAATCGATGCATCGGTAAATATATACTGGTAAATGTAACACACTGTTGCATGATTATTCAATGGGTTTATTGGTAAATATGTGAATCGTAAATAAAACATTTATTTGCGTGATTATTCAATCGTTCTATTGGTAAATATATAAATGGTATATAAAACATACTTTTTAATAATTTTTGTCAATCGATGAATTGGTAAATATGTAAATGGTATATAAAACAAATTTTTAATGATTTTGAATCGATGCATTGGTTAATATATAAATGGTTTATACAACACATTGTTGTATGTTTATTTAAGCGGTTCATTGGTAAATATATAAACGGTAAATAAAACATACTTTTTAATGATATTTCAACTGATGCATTGGTAAATATATCGATGGTATATAAAACACTTTGTTGCATGTTTATTTAAGCGGTTCATTGGTAAATTTTTAAATGGTAAATAAACACACGTTTTAATGATTTTTTAATCGATTCATTAGTTAATATGTAATTGGTAAATAAAACACACTGTTGCATGAGAATTCAATCAATTTACTACAATCCTCGGACAACCAAACATGGACAAAGATCAAGAAAGAATTATCTGTACATGCATATATTGTTGTATTCTATATATATAGTTTTGTTCTATTTTAGCAAAATCATACATTCTGTAGCGCAAGTTCTATAACATACGTGTTTTTCCCCTCAAACTTATAATTCTGAATATTTTTTTAAGTAATTTTAACCCATTTAATTAAGCTTGATTCAATATAAAGCCTACAGCTAAAATAGGCACTCTTAGAGTCTGCTTCTTGAGTAGAACAGTTCTTTTCTCAAGGCTGGGTTTTGTGTTTCAAATCTGTGTTTGAAATCCACACATGC
Organism: Dreissena polymorpha; assembly: GCF_020536995.1. Classification (NCBI taxonomy): domain Eukaryota; kingdom Metazoa; phylum Mollusca; class Bivalvia; order Myida; family Dreissenidae; genus Dreissena; species Dreissena polymorpha. The sequence goes on along the minus strand of NC_068361.1, from coordinate 50,572,555 downwards.
CTGTCATTGATGAGACATATTATAAAAATAACCATACAATAATGCAAGTGATCTAATAAGACAGACTGTTTGGAACAGGCGGTTCAACATTTAAGGTCTAAATTTGGGAAATTAAAGTCTCAGTGGCTCTTATGAAACGAGTGGAATATGGGAATGGTGTTAAGAAATGACTGTGTTAGTATTCAAGTGTTGTAGCAAGTGGAATTTGCGCTAGATTAAATAATTAACGAGCAAAATGTACTTAACCCAGAAAAAGTCTATTTGACTTACTATCAGCCCAAATTAGATGAAAGAAGATGTTAAAGTGTGTGATATGGGTGCATAGGGATGCAAAAATAAAGCAAAAAAAATGTGTAAATTTTAGAGAGTTGTAGAAAGGTGTTTTGGTGCTTGTTGAAATGTTTACATCTATTTTGAGTCGTCTTGACAGGACAACCACTATTTGCCTTCAAAATCAAGAAAAAAATGAGCAAGCAACTACAATTATGAATGGGTACCATTTGAGTATGTTCACGAAAACAACATCTGTGCAATTTAGTTTTGTACACATAAAAGATGATACAAATAAGAAAACCTTTGTAAGTGACCTATTTTTAACCCCACGTAACCTAGTTTAGAAATCGGTCGAGATATCAATAGAACAACAATATTTATGACTAATGTTCATGACAATGTGCTATAATTGTGGCATGGCCTCTAGTGTTCAAAAGCATTTTTTTTATTCAATTAGAAATAGTGACCTTGTTTTTGGTCGTATATGACCCAGTAGTCAGTTTAAATCATATTAGAAATCAGTGGGGAAGCATTTATCACCAAGATTTTATGAAGATATATCAATAAATGTGGCCTCTAGAGTGTTCACAATTGTTTTCTCTAATTTGACCAAGTGATCTAGTTTTTGACCTACATGTATGTTGCACATTGTCAACTTGACCAAGATACCATTTAGACAAATGTTCTGACCAAGTTTCATGAAGATTGGGCAATAGATTTGGCCTCAAGAGTGTTTTTACAAGGCAAATGCTTAAGACGTATGATATATGATGAATAACAGGCGATCACAAAATAGTATGATGAGCATGTTGTGATTAGGTGAGCTAATTTGAAATTTTGCAACTTTACATTTTCCAATGCCATCTACAGCCAGTTGCAATTTTGCACAAAAATTTTCATTTAAAAATATTACTATGAAGAAAAAAAAACATAATAAACGGCGAACTTTCATTCAGTTATTATACGACCGCGTAGTTACCGTGTCAAAATTGAATAAACGATGTCAGCTCCACGCCAGCTACAGTGTTCTGTACCACAAGGAAGCTGTCTCGGGCCTTGGCTATATTTAACATACGCAGGAACGCTCTTCGATGTCATTCCGCCGCCTATTTCTGTGTATGGATTTGCTGATGATCACACTGCAAATATACGCTTTACTCAATCACCATCAGTGGAACGCAAAGCAATACACGACCTTCAAGACTGCGCAATAACCATTAACAACTGGATGAATGGGATTAAGCTCAAAATGAATATTCAAAAACGGAATTTATAATGTTTAGTAGTCGGAAACAACTTGACAAGTGTGTGACTGAGTTGGTTGTCATTATAAATGATGCAATTCCATATAAAAAGTTCATACGCTATCTTGGTGCCTTTCAAGATGAAACAATTAATTTTAAGGAGCATATAACGCTAAAATGTGGAACAGCCATGCTTAATTATTTTAAAATCAAGAGCATTCGAAAATATTTCACAAGTAAAGCCATCGAGATTCTTGTTTTATCATTAGTTGTTTCAGATCTATATACTGTAACGTCTATTTGTATGGGGCCGCCCAGTGCGATCTTAATAAAATGCAGAGAATTCAAAATATGGGCGCAAAACTAATTTTAAATCGGAATAAATACGATAGTTCCAGGCAAGCATTGTTCGATCTCCATTGGTTACCGGTAAAGACCCGAAATGAGTTCAAACTATTGACCTTTATGTACAACTGTTCCCGTGGAAACGCACAGGCTTATCTTACGGAACTTTTAACGCTCCAACTTCCGAAACGGACCCTGAGATCTGCCGACAATAATGTGATGAGCTACACAGTCCCTGTAAACAAACGACGAACATTCAGCGATAGGGCTTTTCGGTCTGCCGGCCCAAGAAGCTGGAACACTATTCCATTAGCGATCAGTCAGTCAGAGAGATTGGATTCATTCAAAAGCAACCTGAAGACATTTTATTTTAAGAAGTTTGACACACTGTTCTAAATTGTATAAACGTTTAAATGTACTCATTTAATGTGTATTTTAAACCCCACAATCCATGCACTCACTCATTAATTCATTATTAATTTATATACTCATTAATTTTAACTTTTTAGTTTGGTTATTTTAAAGTGTTTATCAGATTTTAGTTACTATCTATATGTATATTTTACCACATAACTTCTATGAATTGTTTGTTATATTTACATGTACAACGCCATTGAATATGCACGCATAAAAATAGGCGTTTAATCAAATAAACCAGTTTCAGTTTCAGTATTTCATACATATCACAAATTTAAGCAATAAATAACATTGTCTTATCTTTTTTAATTTTGTGCAAAAATCCCAGGTTTGTCAAAACAACTTGCTCGAAAAATACTAAATACTGTAGACTTAAGACCGACTTGAAAGAGTGTCGGAAAGTAAGGAATCCAAATCGGTGAGTACTTACATAACTCTTTCAAATATACTCGGTAAGAAACCAAGTACCAAAATTATTTTCATGAAACACTAGTTGTAATTACATATCAAGTTATTTAAGGGTATGTCTACAAATTGAGCGTACTCTGAGACACTAACAACTTGCTCTTCCCAAAACAACGGAATAAAAGTGATGTGAAAAATGAAACACACATGCTAGTTATAAGACACGAACAGCAATGCATACTAAACTGCAGTATGCATTAATGCACTTGGTGTATTTTAAACATCCTTCATTTTGTAAATATCCAACTTCGTATTATCTCCATCATAACTTCAACTTGTCATATAAATATTGGAAAAGAGATTACAAAAAATATTTTCAAAACCAGTTAATTGGTCCCCCGATTATTTTTCACGAACAGTATACAAGTTTGTATGAACAGAGTGGAAAAAAGATACAACAACAGGACCGTGCATTATTGGGTTATAAAAAGGGACAAAACAGATTTTGAAGATTTATTCTTGTCTTTGAATAATCTAATTAAAGAGGAAAATTGAAACAAAATAATAATAAGTAAAAGATAAGCCGAACTGCCAATCCGATTCTTTTAGATATCAGTGAATACAAATAACTTTTGTTTGTTTTTTACGCCAATTGAAAGTTGGCGTTTTAATGCAATATTCGTCTATAAGTTCAAGTATCTTATTATTTTGTTTTCAACAATTATTCCAAGAGGTGGAAGTATTATATTTGACCAAAGCATGCTAATTAAGTGCAACACTTCAGTTGAAGTACATAAATCCGAACTGTAACTGCGTAATAACGCTTGTTTTTGGAATCATTTACTAGCAAGTCATTACAATACATCGTGAGCGAGATTTAAATCAGTGCTTGAATCGTGTGGGTGATCAGCGTTGATATAAAAATCAACACATTTGTACTCTATGGATGTCAGTGTGTACATAACTTAGAAATATACATAAGGAATAAAACAACGAAATAAATGTTGCGACATAAATAATTATGGCCATTTCAGTATTTCCTGCGTGAGCTGGATTTAAACATTGTTTGAATCGTGTGGGTTATCAGCGTTAATATAAAGAACACACAGTTGTACTATCGTTTCGCAAAAATGACATAACGGATATCAGTGTAAATAACTTAAACATATATATTAGGAATAAAACATTGAAATAAAAAACGCGACATATCGCGACATATTGCCAATGTCGTCTGCTTCGTCATCGTCCTGATGACGTCCCGTCACGTGACCGGACAGGCGCATGACGTAGCACAGCTGAACAAAAGATTGACGTTCATCAAGAGTTCTGTGGATCGTGATATCAGCGACATCCGGTTCCAGATCTTGGAACTAAAAATGACTGTAGAGCAGACGGTGGTCGATCAGAGGAACGTTAGCGATTGGTCCATTATTTGCGGACCGTTCCCTGACTACGGTGAGTACGACTAGTGGCAAATTACGGATTGAAAGACAATAGTTTAATCATATTTCAAAGTATTTCAATGACAAGCGTCTTCGGTTATTAAATACTTACGTTCAATATTTAAAAAATCATGCCCCGGATGTGTTCCGTAGCAAATCTTACAATGATAACGACTCGTAACTACAGATTCTGATCTACCTCGTTATTATTTATTTATGTTCTCTTTGTAAAATGTATCTAAAACCTAATATTTTACGGTTATAGAAATACATGTAACTCGGTGATTCGGTTTATAAGGCAGATAGAGACATGTTTGGATACAAAAGAAAGTGATAATATCAGAATAGCTAATCTTATTTTAATAACAAACTAGTTAATGGGATAGTATAAGAAACACATCATAATCATACATATAACAATGTGTGTTTACAGTTTGGTCATAATTTGAGTAAATAAATAAAATAATAAAATAACAGTTGTATATGTCGCTAATCGACAGGGTTTGAACACATGAAAATTATGGAATCTAAACCGAGCTTGATAATGAACCAAATAAAGCTGTTATTGTAACTTAAAGTAATGAATTTCATGAAAGAATAATATATTTAAGATATATTGTTCACATAATCAGAGTACAGCTAGAAAATTGAATAAACTCAAGTTAAATGTTTATTTCTTTATTTTTATCGATGGGTCAAGGAATGACAGGTGTTAGTCAAAAGGAGATTACAGATCTCAAAAATAAATTGAAGGAACATGAAAACCGACTAAACCGATTATTCAGTTCAGTTAAGAGATTCATGAGTTAAACTCATCTCGTAAAAAGGCAGATAAAACCGACATTAAAACAAAATGCAACGACAGATTCAACGCGCTCCAAAAGAAGTTTGAAGAAACCGCAGCGGCTATGATGAAAGGTTTCAAGGAACTAAAAACGCACGTTGACGTCAAAGTCTCTGTGTTCGATCAAATACAAAGCCTTTTCCAGTCCGTAATCTCCGAACAAAACAAACTGAGTACGAGGATTGACCAGGCAGATGCGAAGATTGATAGACTGGATGGTGAAATGAACAAGCTCGAAGTCAACAAATTGGTCGAGAAAAAAGAAGGAAACGAATTGCTCAAGAACATAAAAGCTGAACTTCTCCAGTTGAACACAGACATTGAAACGAAATGCGACGACAGAGTCAACGCTCTTCAAAACAGGTTTGAAGAATCCACAAGGGTGAATTTCGCTGTTTACAAAGATCTGGAAACGCAAATTTCCGTTAAAATGAAAAATATTTACATGTCGTTGATATCCGGACAAAACAAACTGAGTGTGAGGATGGAAGAGGCAGATGCGAAAATCGTAAGACTGGATGGTGGGTTGAACACGCTTGATGGCTTTTCGAGAGCGATTGAAGAGCTGAAAACAAGGACTGACGATTGCTGCATAGGTAAGTGGGGTTATTATTGTACTTTTAACGAAACGTTATATACTTAAAAAAATATGACCGTAGACATTTGCCGACACTGTACAGAATATAACCGAAAAACAAGAGAAACATAATTTACAGAAAACAAGTATCACACAAACACATACATTTTTCCACATTAAAGAAACTGTTTATATTCATGGCTTAATTGATTAAAATGGATTTATTTGAAATAGCTATATAAGGTGGATAATTATTTCATTCGACTAAAAACTTCCGGAGGACTCCTGTTGATTAGGACGCGACTACTCACCATCCTTGATAGGTTCATTAGAATGAGTCATCGGCTAAGAATGAAAAATGATTTAAGTTAACAGTGCGAATAGTTCGGATTATGTTATTGTGATAATATTACAATTAATTAATAAACACATATGCACTATCAGGTAAATGTCCTTTATAAGAATAATTAGGAACACAAACTTATAGAGGTACCGAATAAAACAAAAATGTAGTATTGTTTTCATATCTGAGGCATGCATTGCATTTAGAGAGGACGCTATATGTACAATTAAAAAAATAAAAAAGAAATGCTTAATATGATTTTTATCGGTTACCATAGTATTAGTCGACAGATTCAACTATTCCAGTATACACTGCTGAGCCAATACTTCAAATCATTGACAGAAATTAATTCCAAAAGTATAATAAAATGTAATTGGAAATGTGATATCAATTATATTCATGTTTTAAGATAACAAGATAAAAAACAATCCGTGGGTTCACATTTTATCACCGTAGACACGTAAAAACATAAATATATAATGAAGAGGTAGAGTTTAGAAGAAGAAAATAACTTTATAGAACATTAACAATTATTTGTATACTTATTGTAATGACAAACGTTTGATAATTGAACATATTTCTAATGCAGAACATATAAACATGTATACATATTTAAACGTCATATTAACATCACCATATTATTCATCATAAGTATCATAATTATTAACAAGAACATCATCATGATTATAGTAACAGTCACAATGAAAATCATAATAATCATCATGATGTATTTTAAGTATTGTCTCCATCACTCTCTCGTCTTATGCATCATACCAGTTGAGATTTTACATTTTAATTGATAGACCCATCCCCATGTGGCCGCTATATACTTTCATGTACATTTTGTCAAAGGTGCCGATTTTATCTTCAATACGGTATGGATTGATAACATCTTTATTTGCATTTTGTTATTGATATTTTTATGATGATAGCCAACAATTGTAAATTAATGTAAAGATGTCGCTATAGGAAATATGCAATAATATTTTAGAAGTATTTTGTAGATTCTGATCAAATAAAACAAGCTCACAATCCACCAATCACGTTGAATTATTTTGACACGTATACTCTTCAGATTGCGGTGACCCAACACCAGACCATGGTACAGTAAACACCACAGAAACAACTTTAGGAACTGTTGTTAAAATATCCTGCAATCACGGTTACGTACTGAGCGGAGAGAACATCGTCAAATGCAACGCTGACTCTGCGTGGTCTAAATCAGCGACGTGTAACCCATACGGTAAGAAAGTACTCGGCATGATTAAGTCATGGTACACATTCTTATTACTGACACTTTGTGCGTGTTTCTTTAGATGGATTTTCTCCTTCTTCCACTGTATTTCAGTCATCTCATGACGGTTAGTTAACCAGCTCACTCAACACCTGGTTTAGATAATTATACCAGTACACACCTATGCCAGTAACTGACAACTGCTCTAGACTTGTGTCGTTCTTCGACACATTTTCAGAGCAGAGCTCAGGAACGTTATAAACCATAGCAACCTGTCAGTTTGCTATCAGCCAGGGCTATAAGCTAAATTTTGCCATGATGCTCCACCTTACCCTTTAAATATTGTTTTTTATAGAAGACATTTTTGTTTGTATAACAAATTTTGGGGCCCGAGCGCACATTTAAGGTAACATAAATACTCACAATCAAAGAATATTTCGCAAAATATTTCGTAAAATAAAGTTAATCTATACAAAATCAGTCTTCCTTATAGCAATAGCCAAATGCTCAACACTAGAAATAGTATGGTAACGTAAATTTAACGAGATTCAAAATGCTTGTTTTTATTTGTTTGTGGCACAAAATATTCCACTTTAATTTCCCGCAACGATATCTGTCAATACGACACACAAACACTAATATGGTACATGAACATGTTTTGAATATATTGTCCCACACAAAAGAGCATTTTGTATCTTGTTAAATCTATGTTACCAGACCACATCTAGCGTTGACATTGGGCTAATACTACAAGGAAAACTGATTTTTTAACTTTATTTTTCGGAATATTGTACGAAATATTCGTTGACTTTTGAGTGTTTATAGGCTTTTAAGTAATTTATTTACAGTCGTCCACCACTAGTTTTCATCCCTTTTTTAAGATTTATTTTGAATTTATTTCATTCATTTCGATCTCATATGCCCATATTTTTATCTTCACAAACTAAATACTAATTTCCCCAAAACAACTTTGATGTTTATCAATTTGTATCTACTTCAGTTTATGAGTCAATCATTTGATTTGTTTTGTTTAACATTACCCTTGTAAAATATTTCAAATGAAGACTGCGGTAGCGCTGCCCAAGCCAATGGTGTGGCCACAGCTCCCAATGGCACTACCTACCAAAAGCAGGCTACTGTACAGTGTAATCCAGGCTACACACTAAACGGCTCATCAGTGATAGAGTGCAATGCAACCGGCTGGAATGACTCTGCCTCATGTGTACAAAGTAATTGGAATATTAAATTATATTGTTAACGTAATGCTCTCGTTTTATATTCAATTGCTAATTGAAATTCTAATGAAATGTCCTGATTGATACTGTATATTGGATGAAAGGTAAATTAAGATTCAAATCAAACAGTTCGTGCTGTTTAACTGGGTTTACTTCTATTCTATGAGATTCTCTGAAAAAGTTACATGATAAACTGAAGTAATCGGTATATTTTATTTAAGGCATTAAATATCAATAGAAGTGTGGGTTTCTGTTGATGTTCCTTACGCAATACCAGTATCATCGTCTTCATAATCATCATCAACAACAATTACACCATCAGCATCGTCATCATCATAAGTATCATCATTATAAACAACAAGAACATCATCGTGATTAAAGTCACAGCCGCAATCAACACCCTTATGATGCATTTTCAACACTGTCGTCATCACTGTCCCGTCTTAAGCATCATACCAGTTTTGATTTTACATTTTTATCAACAGACCCATAACCGTGTGGCCTTTTCCAGCATCCAATCCTTATTTGTTCAATCCATGCACTGAATATACTTTCATGTACATTTTGTTAAAGGTGTCATTTTCTTCTACATAATAAATTGATAACATCATTATTTGCATTTTGCTATTAATGTTAAGTATTGACAACAAGTATAAATTCATGTACAATGTCGCTATCAGAAGTATGCAATAACATATTAGATGCATCTTGTGGATTCTGACCCATTAAAACCAGCTCCCAATCCACCAATCACGTTTAATTATTATGACAAGTTTGCACTTCAGATTGTGGGGACCCAACACCAGGGCATGGCACAGTAAACACCATAGCAACGTTTTGGATTCTGACCCATTACAAACAGCTTAGAATCAACAAATCATGTTTGATTCTTTATCACTAATTTGCATTCAGATTGTGAGGACCCAACACCAGACCATGGAACAGTAAACACCACAGTAACAATTTATGGAACTGTTGTTCAAATATCCTGCAATCATGGTTTTGTACTGAGCGGAACGAGCATCATCAAATGCAACGCAAACTCTACCTGGTCTAAATCAGCCACTAATAATGATGTTCTGTGCATGATTCAGTCATGGAACACATTCCGATTGCTGACACTTCATGTCTGTTTCTTAAGTTGGATTTTTCTCCGTCCTAAACAGTATTTTAGTCACTTCACGGCAGTGAGTTTACCAACTCGCACTTTTTTGGATTAGCTGGTTTATCCAGTACTCGTTGTACATTCTCATTCCAGTAACAGACTACTGCACTTCTTGTATGAGAGGAGGCGAATGACCGTTGGAAGGATTTCATCACTTATCACTTAGTTGTTAGCACTCTACCAAATGAGCAACCCGACCCGGTTCCCCTCCTTCCCTCTTTTTGCAATTATTTAGTCCCTTTCCTTTAGAAACATACTTAAAATACCACTAACCAAGGTTAGAAACTAAAATGTTAGCCATGATTATCACCTTTTTCTTTCAATGCTTTTTGTACACAAGGAATTTTCCTTTAACCCCAATTAAGTAATGGCCCAGGCAAAAATTAAAGGAATCTTTGTTTAGTTGGTCACCACAATTATCCATCCCTGTATTAACATTTATTTGGAATTTATTAAAGTCATATTTTGCTCTTTATCCTTTTAATTATCACAGTGTAAAGTGTATCTATGTGTGTGTTCTTCAATGTATAAGTCAATTATGTATTTGCTCCTTGTTACATTAACCTTACAATAAGCTTTAACTTAAGACTGTGGTAGTGCTTCTCCTGCCAATGGTGTTGCCACAGCTCCCAATGGCACTGCTTGCCAGAAGCAGACTACATATTAGTTTTAAATATGTTTTAAATATGAAAGGTATTTCCGTTCTTAGATAAGAATAGCCATGTGAACTGCTTTATTATTGTATACCCCGGATTTTTCTTGTACTCTAGTTAGATTTACAACAGACATATCCGTATGGAATTGTGTTTGTTTAGTTGGTGCATTTGGTAATCGTCCCTAAGCAAACTTCAGTTTATTTATAAATCAGATATAAGTTTCACCATACGATTTTGCAACATGTTAGTCTATATTGGAAACTCTGTTGATAAAGTTGTTTTGCACGATAGACGCAATTTAAGAGTACACGAGGGTTTAATCAGGAGACGATCTTATGCAATTATGTAATGTGTTTTTTCTTTCATAAAAAAACATGCCACGTTAAATACGACAATGCACAAGTCAAAGTGCAACTAATGGATGGATCGAATATAAGTCCAAACTCAATAATCAGCAGTGGTCAGAAGATCTCTTTGTCTTGCACGCAGAAGGGTCACGTTCCTGACCAAATGACGCTGACATGTGACCACGGTGTATACAATGAGACAGGCGAAAACACGCTCCCGTTGTGCAAACTAGGTAACGTTGTTTGTTCTTTTTGAATAGAATATACTTGTTTACAATTATTTAGATGTTCATTTAAGATTATATGCACTACCTTAACTGATTTTTCTTTCGCAATTCAAATTTAAATGTTCGATCATGTTTTCTCCCGTTGATCCGATGCGCTACATTGACTTTAAAATAGTCGAAAGAAAAAAATACTGGTGCATATTTTGAAAATATATGTCATTGAACATCCTTTTTGGAGTGTCAAAGTACGCATGTGCCGTAAACAAATTGATGCAGAAAGTTCGGACGACCGTCCTTCACTTTGAGATGTAAGTGAAAACAAGCATTTTGAGAATGTATAATCATTCGTGTCTTATTACATATACTTTTTACGCAGTTTAAAAGAAGTCTTTTTTAATTGCTTCACAAGTCAAGTGTAGGCCACCACCTCTAACGGGCGCTGTAGTTTTCGGTCCCATGAATAATAGCTACGCATTCAAGGACTCTGTAGGAATACAACGTTGCCAGGGTAACTTCTTGTTACAAGGTGACCAGCGTTTAACGTGCACAGCAGACACTTGGAACGGGACAGCAACATGTACACCGTGTAAGCTGATTGTTTGTTTATTAGGATAAGGTGGCTATGTTCAAAGGAATTTTCATTCTGAGATAAGAATAGCAATACATGTGACTTGCTTTATTAATTCATACCCCGGATTTATCTTGTACTCTACTTAGATTTACAACAGACCTATCAGTTTGGAGTTGTGTTTGTTTAGTTGGTGCATTTGGTTATCGTCCCAAAACAAACTTTTTGTCCATTTGTGAACACATTTTTGCAAGTATTTACATTGCATTGTTTAATTTTATGGGCTTTACTGTCAGGCGATACATTGGCATACTATTGGACGTTAGCTGGAAGTGAAAAATACAACATTAGATTGGCGCATACATTTATCACAGACATGCCTTTTGGTTTCAGACTGTCAACATGGCACTGAGAAATGGGAGGAAAGGCAAAATTCTGATCTGATAAAACATACAATCAGAAATTTTTCCGTGGAATCTTACCAGGAGTGCCTTGCATATTGCAAAAACTATGACCTGTAAGCTAGAGACTATTTTTGCTTCATTTCACCTTATTTTCATTGGTAAGATTGCTATTGCATTTGTTAAGCACTCTGAAATATAAGCTGATAATGTCGTATCAAATTGTATTTTTATACATCGGCAAAAATACGCTAGATTACGTTGAATTGTGACACAACAGTTTTTTAGTACAATAGTTGTTATTCGATTCTGCAAAGAAAAGTATATGGTTTTATTTTATTATACAACCTGTCAACCGAACAAATCGCACGCGTCATAAAATTACTGCGCCTTCCCCCATGAAGATACAAATAAAAGGAAAAAAAATGAAATAACAAATTTTTTATGATTGTTAATAATTTCGAAAACAATACGATAATTTAACATATACTAGCGATAATCGGTTCATTTGATAGTTGTCATTAATTATACAATAGATCTTATGTTAATTAGTTAAGTAATTTTATTTATTATACCTCACTTCACAATCAAACGTTTAATTTCTGTATTACTATTGAGCGAACGTATTTATAACTATTCATCACGTGTTCATTTCTCGATACAACGTTTATACAATTAAGCTGACAACAATCTTATCTGTTTCACGGCATAGTTGCCTGCTACTTAAACCCTCGCGTGGGTAAACAGAAACCAGAATCGAACGAAATGTTAAACTTAAAAAAAGCGTTATGTGTATGGGGATGTTTTCATTGATCCACATATTTTATAAACAATATCCAGCAATACTAGTTCCCAATTTTCTTTTTTTCATTTCCAAATCTACACGATTTCGTTTAACTCTAACCAAAAAACGATTTTGTTTCGAAATCGGCATGACTGATGAGGAAGAGCCTCTGAATTGTTCATCGTGGTAAAACATATCCGATAACCAATATTGCTTCCAAAAAATTTAAACACAGGGAATATAAATGAGTTTGAAGCGATAAACAACAAAAAAACACTACTCAATGTCACAACATATTTACAAACTACGTCACGATGCACATCTATTTCAAAATAGTCGCGGTTGTGTATGTTTTTTTTAGAATATACCGCACATAATTGGCGTTATTTGTATCAAATTGGAAATACACATTTTGTATCAACGCAATATTTATCTATCCTCTGTCGGATGAATTGTATTTAAATTATTACTCGTTATATAATACTTATTTGGATCAACGCGTTTTAGTATCTTTACGCCGTCTGGTTAACATGACACTTCTAAATATAGCTTTACACGCTAAATTGTCATCCGGTACTGAAAGGTGTTGTGAGCCAATTCTGACGTTAAATATAAACTTGATTTAGTGCTCATGTATTGCGGTGGATAAATAGGTTACTATGTATTTGTTCGATGTCAACCTTGAACAAAAACTGTCGACCTCGTGACGATCAACTAACAAATTTGTCGGAAGATAATGGTGAAAATATACTAAGCTGCTAAGTGTCTAGTTCTTTCTTACATATTTAATGAAAACCCTTTGTTATTTATTTAACCTAGTTAACTTGCAATTCTCTTTAAGAAAATGTATGGTTTCCAGGACAAGAGCACACTGTTGACTTAAGATTTTAGTTATGTCGACGGTTTTACATTTTGTAAGATGCACATATGGATAAGAATAGTATGTTAACAAAACAGGCACCGATATCAAAGACGCAATTTGTAACTGAAATCTTTTTATCGCTGCCTGTTGTTTGAATGGTTTAATGTGTTTCAAGCGAAAAAAATGATCATAAGAATAAACAGGGTGATTTGTTCGTTTCTGTGAAAATATTTATGTGCATTTATACATACATAAAACTCCAGATTCTCGTGTTTAGCTTACCGAATCGTGTTTAAACCAAATAATAAACACGTTTTAGACATTGTTCATGTCGATTTTATGCAAATACAATTCGATGGATTATTATAAGTTTTATTTACCCTTGCTTCATGGAAACAATTAAATCACACTAATAAAAAGGAAACAGTATGGCTTATCATGGAACATTATTAACTGCGTGTATAGCGCATTTGTATTTGATACTTAAGAAAGTGTACACAAGGAGAGGAAACAGATTGAATTTGATGAGTGCTACTTACTTTTCGCGGTGTAACAACGCAATGTCATTGACATTTAACACTATACTAATTTATTGAGATACACAATGGTATACCTGTTATAAATAATCTTGATTAACTAGAAGAGCTGCTCTCAGTTACATACATTTTATTTGCGACATAAATGCAGGGCAATGATCGATGTTCATCAATAATCATTTTAATTCGATGGAGCTATCCCTCCATCTAGGCAAAACAGAATGTATTCTTTTTGGTTCGAAACGTAAACTCACCAAGGTGGACAATTTTCATATACAATGTAATGATCATGTTATAAAATCTCAGACGTATGTAAAATATCTTGGTTCTATTCTAGATGCTGATTTGTCCGGTACTTCTATTGTAAATAATATCGTCAAGAAGGTTAACTCTAGACTTAAATTTTTATATAGACAACGTGATTTTTTTAATAAAAGTCTTAGAAAAAGCTTATGTAATTCTTTAATACAATGTCGTTTAGATTATGTATCCTCTTCGTGGTATTGTGGACTCACGAAACAGCTTAAGCACAAGTTACAAATAGTCCAAAATAAAATGGTTCGTTTTATTAACAATTCCCATTGTAGGACATCACTTGTTGTATCGCATTTTGAAGAACTTGGTTTATTGAACGTTGAACAAAGATGCAAACAACTTCGGCTTAACCACATCCATAAGATTTTCTACAATAAATGTCCAAGCTATATGAAAGACAATTTTGTCAAATGTACAGATGTCCATCAGTATGGGAATAGATCCCGATTTAATTTTTATGTACCTCAAGTTGATGGCTTTACTAGTTCTTCATTTTACTACAATGGTATTACGGATTGGAATGCATTACCCGATAATATAAAGTCCATCGAATCGAAATTTACTTTTAAGAAACTTGTTGAGACACATCTATTAAATGATATGAAGGTAGACGAGAATTCCATGTATTTTTACTTTTAGATTTGTTTTATTTTTATGTAATTCATTATTTTTATGTTTTTATTCGTGTCAGTGTATTATCATGTCAACTTTTGAAAGATTCACTTAATTCGTAGAAGAAATCATGTGTAGGATCATGTCGATTATATATTAAGAACTGAAAAAACAATATATTTATAGTCACGTATAAGATCTGTTCGACTAAATCCAGGGACCCCGTTGGAAATAAGCTTTTTCATGTTTACATGTCTAAGCTTTACGGGTTATCCTGTGTATACATCATGTCGTAATCTTATTTGGATCTGTGATAAATGGCACCATTCATGTAATGCATGTTTCTGAATAAGATAATAATGCAATCTATACGTTACTTATTGCCTTGATTGCATTGAATTGTAAATTGTTTGACATGTATGCACAAATAAAACAAA
The DNA here is from genome assembly GCF_020536995.1 of Dreissena polymorpha. Lineage (NCBI taxonomy): Eukaryota > Metazoa > Mollusca > Bivalvia > Myida > Dreissenidae > Dreissena > Dreissena polymorpha. The sequence continues at coordinate 50,557,286 of NC_068361.1, read as the reverse complement.
CAAACAAATTGTTTAAATATTGGAGCCTTCAGTGAAAATCCAGCGAAGGCTTGTTAAACTGAATAGAAAAGCGACCGGACAAAAATGTTTAAAAAAGTGTACTTTGATGTACCACATGAAATACCTGTTTATTTCTATAATCAATACATCTTGCAATGATCTTTAAAAAAAAAGTATTATGATCGGGGCCCAATGCATTTCATTAGTTTTGGCTCAAGTCCAAGGTTTTAAATACGCGTGGACTGAAATGAGTATAATGTGACAATATGCAGCAAGAATATAATTTCAAAGTTTGGAACTTTTAAGTCGCCACAAAACGCAAAACATCAAATATAGCAATAAGGTTTGGAAATATGTCAGTTTCTTTATGAGTGAACTTTTATTTAAATTGAAAAACTTTAACACGAACACAAAACTGCTATGTATTTATTCAAATGCATGGGGACGGAAGTCACTAAAGATTTTGTGTTAAAGTGTCAATGATATTTTGGTATACAACTTTTCTGTAGAGTATTTATGACATGTACATGATATTTTATGAATCAATTAATTGGTTTCAGTATTCTGTGCCGCGCGTTCGCATACGAATTTGACCAGGGAAAGCGAAGATGCCATATCACGTATGCGGACCCAAGCCGTCATACAGAAATGTTAGGGACAAGGCAACTCTGGTCGGTGTGGTTTCGAAAGTGCGACTAAATTACAATAATTTTGCTCTGTGACCTATACAGTGATAGAGCTTGAACATGCATTCTTGTGTATACCATTGTACACGACGCTCTTTCGCGGACCGGTGAAACTCCGATGTCCGCGGCGATTCCTACCAAAAACGCGTTCGCGGTGACACCGCGGAAAATGAAAAATTTCTAAGACCTGTACTGTACATAGAAAAGTGCAGTGTTATAGTTATACATATATATTTTCTTATTGTTCATGTATTTACCCATAGAATACGCCAATCATTCAACTTCTAGAGCCGAATTACTAAAACTGAGCTGCAAACAAATTATCAAATTAAGCAAATATTGACAATCGGTATTAAATGTATATACCCCGATGGTTTTATAACTACATAACAAACTCGCGTAAACCTATAAACTCCAAGCATTTACATATCATACAAAAATCAATACCAATGAACCTAACATAACAAGCTTATCAATTAAATGTACACATATAAACTAAGTATATTAATACATACTTTAATACATTGTCCAACAAACACCTGTTAATCCAGCGATTTTAAATAGAAGGAAATGCAACTCAACAGACATTATCAGGAGATAAATTATTATCAACCATCAGAAGTATTTGTTAACAATTCGTACATATCTATTAACATATAACTGGTATCGGTCAAGATTATCATAAACCGTACCGTTACATGTGTTAATTTTCACATTAAACAATCTCTTGCAATTTTTTTTAATGAATGCGTTCGATTTCTTTTGATTTATTAAAGCCCCATATTTCAGAGGCATAACAACAAATTGATCCAACAAAAGAATCAAACAACTGACAAAATAATTTCGGCTGACGATCATCATACTGCTAACATTGTGTAAAGTAAATCATTCATGGCCTTCAGGGCCTTTCCAACGAAATGTTCTTGATTGAGTACAATTAAAACATCGTTAAGCGTCATGATATTGATTTCGTAATAACCGGCTATAACTTGATATGTATAGGTGTTTTTTTTCCGTTATTATAAACTTGATTATTATAATTATTTAAATAATTACATGTGTTGCCCGCATTATTATGTTATAAAAAGTAGTACTTTGCAATGCTGACATACACGAATCGTTGTTAAACATGTTTAGATGTGTGTTAAGCTAAAACAGATCTGGATTTCAAAATAATTGTAGTGCATTTAAAGTTTTAACGCAGACAAATACTCCAAACTACTCCACAAACCATTGTTATAATCTAGACATAACTGCTTTGAAATAAAACCGTTGACATTAAACTAAGATGTGAACGCATAGACATATTTACACAGACGTATTGACTGAAAGTATCAAAGTTTGGCGTGTATATGTTGCGAACAAATGCAAATATTTCACAAATCATGATTTCTTACAAAAGACACTTAACATTTTAATCCGAATATAACGTATTGAAAATTGTCTTTCCCGTCTTTTAAGTCATAGTTTTTACATGTATTGTCCCTTGCACAGTGTTCATAGGCAAATCATTACTTTATAAACATTAAAGGGAATAAACTAAAACCTCATTTATTTTTAGAGGACGGTAATATGGACAGGGACCTTTACTCTTTGTATAGTATTTTTTGTGATTTCACATTGCTTATAAGTGTTGTCGAACATAGTTACGTACTGTACATTTCATGCGCAATTGTTAACTTGAACAAGAAATATCTTTAAAAAAGATATACGGCGTTGATTGTGGTCGATGTTTATGAACGATCAAAAGTTATCTCCATGAGATAAAAAGTAGCGGATGCCTTTTTTCTGCGCAGTTCTTAGCTACATCATAAGCAAATCAATTACGGGGTGTTGCGCCAGATTTCGTGGCTTATTTTGCTTTATGTGATATTATTACTCAGATATCTATATTTACAGAATAGAAAAACACAAGAAACATGAAAATAAACGAGTGCATATAGGTCAGCCGGCAATACTCGAATCTTATTTAATTGCATAATTATAGTATAGTGAATTATTGTGCTCATGCTTAATAAACTGGTCTAAATGGATAAATATTTCTAATTAATTTTATCAAAATTGGTCCTTATCATGCAAATGTTGAAACCATATTAAAAATCGATGATTGACATACCACAATAATATCGCCGAATATCTTTATTTAGTATCTTTCTGATCAAAACAGACTTCAAGTGCACAAAGTTTACGAGACGGCGTTTATATAAAGATTTCTGCAACTGACCGCAAACTGACCTTGATACCTTGCGGATTGAATGCAATGCATTACAGTCACTACGTTATTGTCAGTAAGACCGTTGTAACACAATGATCGCAACCCCTTCTGCGAACTCCGGTGATGAACTGTATATAAACTCTGACTTTCACAAATGGCCGCGAATTGACCCGAAACCTCGCGGGTTGAAATGCAATGCAAGTAAGTACTAAATATGACAACATAGCCTTTAGTATAAACGCTTTTGCGCTGGTAATTCTCTGAAAATAAAAGGTGAACGCACAAACTGTATTTATTTGGAAAATTGATTGTAAAACTGTTCTATCTATTGAGCCTTTTTATTAGAGATAAAATTGTTTCATGCAGTAAAACAGTGTTACAAAGACGCGGATATGTTTCCAATGTTCTGGTGTTATACTCAAATCAGCCAATGGAATAAATGAAGTGTATTCATTTGTACCTAGCCGCGGGAAATTTTATTTGAGTATTATTGGACACTTACAAAGGTCAAGTCAGGGTGAAAAGCTGGCTTAATACAGCTTACGCCGAAAAATATTGAATCGATTTAAATAAAGCTACATAAGTTGACCTAAGGCATTGCGAGAAAGAGCAGAGTAAAAGTACCGTACCTCTCGTCAATATGTTGTGTTGTTTGTTACTTGTCCCAACACTCTGTAGTTGTAATAAGATTGAAGATATTAAGATGAAATTTTATAAATAGATCTTAACAAATCATAACGCTAACAGTGCCAGTAAATTGTTTAGTGTAATCATTAAGTATTGCACGGTTTTGTTTATCTGGTAAGCGAACTAAATATTGCTATCAGAAAGTGTCATTATTAATTCTACAACACTTTGGAGAGACACTTGTTTCAGGTTTAATACCAGGTACTATAGATAAATTACTCTATAGTATCACGTAAGTAATAAAATTCCTTTGTTTATTGTTGATACATTATGTTATCGAGATGACAAAACATTTAACCTCTCCAGAAGAGGTACTAAAATCACTCTTCAACTTGAAAAGTACAGTAAATATTGACCGTTTGTATTGAGAGGTTTATAAGACGGTATTTATATTTTAAGAGTTAAACAAAATGTGTTTGAAAGTGGATGACACGTACATTCATGACGACAAATGTCGTGCCGTTTTATTACTTATTCAAACTTCAGGTCAAAATGAAATTTATTGTCAATGACGGTACAATTTTACTATGTTGAAGAACCTACATTTAAAATAAAATTAAATATACACTTGTTTGAACCTTTAAGATAAACACATACGAAAAGCACAGATAGTTGATCGAAGCCTTTAAAGTTATCATGACGTCATCGTCCAAACATAAAGATATATCATAAACATCTTCAACATAAATGTACGTGAACAAATAACATTAACCAGTTCTTTTACAATCAATACATCTAGTTTTTGCTCTTTTTTGTCCTTTTTGAAACAAAAACAAATATATATTTTTTTAACTGTTTTGTATACAGCAATACCGTTTTATATAGCACCGATAAGAATGTGCTTGTTACAATAATATAAATTAATTTATTATTTAAGTATAAAAACATATACATTCTGATAAGTTTATGTCCATATATTGAGGAATCGCGAGCTTTTCACAGAAAACGTAGTTTGTAATTGCGCCGTGGATGTATAGGCTTTCAATATACATTGAAAAAGTCCGGTTGAGAATCTTTCTTCAATGAAAAACTTGGTATTTCGTAGTTTTTGATCGGAATACCAACTTGTATATCTTGGCCAAACGGCAATCCTGAATTACAAGCTGGACAATGTGTGTGTATGTGTATGTGTATGCTGCCGAAGGCTGCAGGGTTTGATACAATTAGTTTAATACTAATATTTGATACTTACATCGATATTTTGTCAAAACAGAATAGTTAGCAAATAATAAAGATAAACAAATAGCGTTAACCAATTAATGAAAGCCCCTCAATTTCACCATTACAACCGTGGTTTGATTTTGAAAGTATGTGGGCATAATGTGCGATAAGGTTAATTATATTGATTGTATTCGTTTGATTTATTAGACAGCGACCATTCTCTTATCGTAGAGTTCTGTTCAACACCGTATTCAACATTGAGCAGCATTCATCCTGACGTTTGACCAGTAATCCGAACCAATCGCTTCAGGGGAGAAGGATCCCGGAGTAATAAAGAGACGAGTGTTATATTGAGTTTATGTTTCGATTAGTTAATGAAGTAAGCAAATGGGATGTTTCGTACTGTAAACAATTTTATTTCATAAGTAAACGTAATGACTTTGATACAGGATGCAAATATACAGATTATTCGTGAAAAACACCATGCAAGCAGGAAACAATATGAATACAAAATGTAGCAGCTTCATTTGTCTCTTACACTTTTACAACAAAGAAAGCATGCCTCTTATTTCTGCTGTTAATGTTTTCAAAAGATAATCCGCAGATTGTACAAACATCTGAATACGCATATACATCTATGTAGCAAGGTATTTTACCCATCTGTGCATCGCAAAATACATGTTTGATTCGTTGCAAAACAAAGTGCATGAGACAGAAGAAGACCCGTTCAAGAGACGACCCTGACTGATTAAGTGTTAGGTTGAAAGCATTTATTGCAAAGCATTTCATCATGGCTACGAGAGAAATCAAACATGCAAATCAACAAAGTTCTTCCTCCAATACGTTTTTAATTGACCACGCTTTCATCCTCAACTTAAAACATCAAAACAATTTCATCGATCCTGATTGTCTCATAGATGCAACGGTAAGAAATAATCACTTAACACCATATAATCACACATGCATGAAGAATCTACCATCTGCAGGTCAAGAACCTGTTTATAGAATATAGTTTTATCCTAAGAATATAATTTAATAAATGTTAAAAGCCTTGTTTAAGCATTTATTTAATCTTAGTTTTAATACTATCTTTTCTTGTAATTTACATAATCTTGTAATCTATATAATTTTATAAATGTTCTTGTAATTTGCCTAATTTAATAAATCCTAAGAATATAATTTAATAAATGTTAAAGGCCCTGATTAAGCATTTATTGATTCTTAGTTTTAATACTTTCTTTTCTTGTTATTTACATTATCTTGTAATATACATAATTTAATAAATGTTCTTGTAATTTACATAATCTTGTAATGTACATAATTTAATAAATGTTAAAAGCCTACATCCTAAGAATATAATTTAATAAATGTTAAAAGCCCTGTTTAAGCATTAATTGATTCTTAGTTTTAATACTATCTTTTCTTGTAATTTACATAATCTCAAAATTTACTAATTTACATAATTAAATAAATGTTCTTGTAATTTACATAATCTTGTAATTTACACAATTTAATAAATGTTAAAAGCCCAGTTTAAGCATTTATTGATTCTTAGTTTTAATACTATCTTTTCTTGTAATTTTGTATAGCTTATATATGTTTTGAACCTTAACGGTAGTATGCTACATATGTGTTTCTTACGCATAAATTTGGTCTTTAGATAAAGAAATAATTAATAACATTGAACCATTTTCATCAAATCCCGAAGCTTTGCAATTAGGAACACACCAATAAAACAGCATTATTACAGAGGAATGTATAAAAGTCAGTGATAAACTGATATGTACAGCTCGCTGAGAAAATCTCTGTTTACCTGTGTCAATTCACTGGCGTTATCTTGTCGTTACAGTGTATACGACATGGTAGCGACGGAGCAAGAACTAGACTTAAAAAGAACCAATAACTAACCAGCAACATATTCGCGTACTACTAGAAATTAACAACAGGCACTTACCAAAGAAATAAAAACTATTCAGGACAATGTTTCCCAACAAACTCAAAGATTCAATCGATAACTTCAAAAATGAATTTCATGAGTCCTTCAAAACAGTCACCCATATTCAACCAAAATAACCAGAACAACAACAGCCAGTAGTTCTTCTTGAATGCTCTGGGATTTATGAGTTCATACATACAGCTCAGAGTCTTCTTGATAAAAACCAAATTCCATGTAAAATATTAAGTATCAAGCGTGTCTATAAAATCGAATTCAACCAACCTAAAACATTTTAACAAACACAATATCTATTCACATCGACATCAATTTTCTTTTCTTTTTTAAATAACTGTTCAAAAAAAAGTTGACGAAAACAGTAATCAAACCAAAAATCGTAAGTTTTCAACCCGACACCACATTCAAAAGCATCTTATCATATATAGTCAACGTACACTGCCTAGGAGGGTGATATTTTTTTCGCGGAAAACTATACGAAAGGAACGTATTTCAAACCGCTGATGGCGTATAACTTCTGTTGTGTTTGGTGTTATTCACTGACGAACAAAATTCCTTAAATTATTCTTCCTCTCATCATAATCCATTGAACACGTCTCTGTTTCAGTTAGATTTTTCCCTTTATAATACAAATTGTTAATCAAATTAGTTTGTGAATGAATGTCAGGATTTAAGCTTTATATCCATCATCATGAATAACACTATTCTGACAATCAACTGTCGTATAATACAATGGTTAAATTGTGTTAATACATCGGATAATAGCTAGATATCATGCATGTTAAGTGAATGTATATTGATTTATTTTGTTAAGTTTATAATGCATTCGAAAAATCACTGAACGCAGTGTTCTGTTCAACATCGCATTCCACATTTAGCTGCTTTTAATGTTGACGTTTGACCAGTAATCCGACCCGAAGTCAGCACCAGTAATTGATCTGAAGCCATTGAATGGGCGATGAAAGATATGGAATTCATTGTTCGCTTAGTCCATCAAACATCATGTGGGATGTTTTGTAAGTAGATTTATCGCAAAAATGGCTCTAACATTGGACCTATACATGTAATGCCAGCAACGATACTTAAACTGACCAATGGACAAGCTTTCAATGGCAATTTTAAAGTAAAAGATTTTTCTGAACGAAATAACTTGTACAATAGTTATAATATGTTCAACCTTTTATAGCGGAGACTGACCTATGAAGGCGTGTTTGTTAACCCAATTATGATGATAAAAAACGTTATCACACATAAAAGCAACATAATTGGGAACAATAAATGTGTTAATGTATGCACAAAGGAGGGAATGAAGAAAGCAACAGTCAACTTGTTCTTGGTAGAAGTATTATCCGTAACATTGGAAGTTGCCTTACTTTTTTCATTATATTCAGTCATTCCTGACAAACATAAATATCGCCTTGTTGTTTTATTGAAACTCGCATCAGCAAAGCAAAGTACGCCATTCGATTTTATGACAGCTGAATGTCTGAATTTAATTTGTTGGTTTATGGAAGTTATATTGAATTTACAAATGTTATATTCAATGGGCACTTTAACGGTAATTTATAACCAATACGAAATTTGCATTTCGTTGTTTGCATCAGTATTAACTGGGGTTAGTTTGAGCTGTTCCTTTAAATGAGTTCTGCGAAAATGGTCTATACAATTAACTGTATACTGAATACGTGTTTAATGCTGTTTTTTTAACTAGTTTCTAAACTAATATCCATATTTGTATTCATATATGTTTTGAACGATGGCCGCATTACTTGTGTTAATGACATTTACAATTCATTTGTCAGTCATTCGGTTTAATACTTTTCGGACTTGAACGCCAGTAAATGATTAAAATAGTCTAAGAATGTTTTGTTAGCACATACACGTTGCTACATAAAACAAATAATTGATACGTTTGCAATAATTATATAAAACATTTCAAATCTATGTAATTTGTCACTTGACTGGATAGTTTAGGTATTGTTCAAAGTGAAGCCACGTTTATAATTAACGTTCTTCATTAGATACATTATACAAACGTATTTTTCCCTATTCACGCCATATATCTTTTTGAACACCTTTTAAGATTCAATGCATTCTTGTATGGTTAACTGTTTGATGTATTATTATTTATTATTACTGTGTTTTAGATATACTGTATTTAAAACTGTCAGTTCGTGACTTTTATCCATAAATCTTATAATAAGTACATCGACATATCCCTGTATTTATAAAAGAGTCACCTTAAACGCGTCAGTTTAACGATCCAATCAGTGGTTAACTCGTACGTCGTCTTAGTTGATAATTTATGAAAACCCCTCTATTATCTTAAGTGATTTATATACCGACATCCGATGAAAATTGTTAGGTATTACGTTATTTATCATATCCAAAAGTAATAAATAAGTTATAAATGTAAATTCTAGATTTATTGCACTAAACCTTTTTCAAGTGTTTTTTTCCTTTAACATTTCAGTCTATGAAGTGACGTATGGAGCGTCGAATTGAATTTGAAATTTATGTTTTAAACGTTTGGTGTGCATGCTGTATTTTCCGTAAGTTTTTTTTATAACCACTTACTTATTTGTACGATATTAATCTGCTGGCAAATGTATATATTCCATGTAATAATAAACAAACGTCAATAAACCCTTCGATTGGAAACTTGTTTCATTACCAAAAACATGGAAATTTAGTAGGCGTATGTTATTATCTTGAATCGTGATTGTGTAAGTATTTTAAAATTTAACGTTTTAGCTGGACCGTTATCGTTTAGACTGCTTTAACATTCCTTCTATAAAATATAAAAATCACGAAAACTTTAATTTGACAAATGTTATGCTATCAATGTTTGAACAGACTCTCTCTCTGTATCTTTCTCTCTCTCTCTCTATGAGGAGAGCGAGAGTCGAGAGCGAGAGAGATAGGCGAGAAGCGGAGAGCGAGTAGATGGAGAGATGAGGGTCTCTCATCTCGCGAGCCTTGGTACTGTTATGTATATGCTCTCTATGTATTAGATTCGCTGCTAGCGCTAGCGCGCGATATCTCTCGACTCTCTCATATATCTATACTATATATATATATATGAGTATACGCTCTCTCTCTATATCCTCGATCTCTCTCTCTCGGCTCTGTTCACTGTCTCTCTCTCTGTATCAATGTCTTCGTGTTCTCTGTCTCTGGGGAGGAGAGGGAGGAGCGAGAAGAGAGGAGAGAGAGAGAGAGAGAGAGAGAGAGAGAGAGAAGAGAGCAGAGAGAGAGAAAGAGAGAAGAGAGAGAAAGAGGGGAGAGAAAGAAAAGAGAGAGAGCAGAGAGAGGAAGGGAAAGGGGGAGAGAGAGGGAGAGGGAGAGAGAGAAGCGAGAGAGAGAGAGAGGGAAAAAAAAGAGGAGAGAGGAGAGAAAGGCTGCGTAGAAGAGATATATTAGCGATAGAGAGGCTCTCGCTCTCTCTCTCTCTCTCTCTCTCTCTCTCCCCTCTCTCTCTCTCTCTCTCTCTCTCTCTCATCTCCTCTCCTCTCGCCTCTCTCTCTCTCTCTCCCTTTCTCCTCTCTCCCTCTCCTTCTCTCCTCTCTCCCCCCCCCTCTCTCTCTATTTTGTCCGCTATACTACACCAGTCGGTTTACTGATTTTGGTCGATATTGATTAAAACATTTTGATAAAAAAACATATTTGCATATATTTTGTTTGATGAAACAAAAAACAACAACATAATGGTCTTCGCAAATAGGTATGTGTCGATAAAATTCTGCTCCATATTTTACATTATGTGCTGTCAGTAGATGAACATGTAATTTATGCTGTATTTAATGCTTTTTGTAAGTTTATAGATTAGTTTATGAGAACATGTTGAAACGAATACAAACACACTTACAAACATTTTATGAAAAAAAAACACATACAGTGGTAAAATTCAAATCATCCTGAAGATATTTATGACGAATATGCTCGTTTGGAATTTTATCGCATTATAGTAAAACTCTGTTTACATCTAAATTAATAATGACCATTGTGGACTTAAAATATTTGCATAGCAATTGATTCTACTGTTTAATCAACTGATTTATCCCAGTGCACACTTCTTAACTCTGTTAAGCTTCAACACGTTCATCAAATAAACGAATTACCGCTCAATGATGAACACATTTCGCAATACTCTTATCGTCTATTGAAATTAAAGGTGTATTTCAAGATTTGATATACATGTAGATTTTTTGTTCTATCTTCGAATGTTTCCTATTGTCATTGCATTTGGCATCCAAACTATATGTTGAAGAGAACAATAACAGATTATCAGACATCCTAATTTGCTAACTGTCAATATTTATATTCACCATTTTGTAATCATTTTATTTTTACAAATTTAAAATCAATGTTATGACCAGAAACATTAATCAGTCAATACTTATATGCTAATATGTATCTTTAACAGCCTTATATAATTACGTTTGATCTTGAAAAAGTTGTAACAAGTGGAATTAAGAACATATAAACACAAAAAGGTGTATTTTCCCCTTGAACAACCGAAAAATATAGCTCGTAAAAGGTTTGGTTCAACAAACAGCAAAAATTACATAAAGCTTTACTTGGTGTAGATATATAAAAATAAGAATAATATTTTAGTTTCATGGTACAGTTTTAGTTCCAGACTAAATTGCAAGGGCGCCCACGTTTGACACAAATCAATGTGCCATAATATAAAAGCACTTGAGAAGTTAAGATGTTGAATATTTGAAAAATATTTTTTTTTTCATTCATAACTATTACAAACTGCTCAAAAGAATGAAAATACTTTAGTGAATCATTTGTAAACGAAAGCAATCGGGCCCGAACAAGTTCATATTGAATATTTCATTTTCTCACTTGAGCACTGATATTATCAGAAATAGGTTGTTTCGCGCACTATAGTTGAATTGTGCGACCATATGTTTTAATGTGTGAAAATGATGGATAGCTCATAATCAAGTCATTGGGTTTCGAACAAAATGTACGAATGGTACTTACACAGATCAGGACGGAATTACAAATATAAACATTTGATTTTAAAATACGTTTTTCATAATGTAAAAGACAATTCAAATTTCGACTGCGGAATAAAGGACTTGCTCACATGTTATGAAGGAAACAAAAACCCATTGAAATAATATTAAATATAAAACATTGCATGCCGTGGGCATCAAACCAATGACTTCTTCTTAAAATCTAAAAACCAACTGTATACTGTATATTTTGACTTAAATAACCGTGTAATATTATGTGTAGTAAATTTATCGCAAAAAGTGTTGAGCTCTAAACATAATATTTAGTTAGATTAATTGACAAATCGTGACATCAGTTATTAGTTAAGAAACATACGTGCATAATGTGAATCTACTAATACGCACTTAAAAATTGCGACTAAGGTATCCATATACTAATTTTTGCCATTAATTAATCTAAAAAAGTTGTCACTTCTATAATCAAATATTAAATACCTATAGTAATTTGTTTAACTGTTTCTAATCGTCAGCATATTCACCATATAGAACTAGATACGATTCTTAGAACTGTCAAAAAGTCGATACAGAGATCAATTCACTGTGTATTGATAGAGTTTTGTTTAACATTCAATGCACGTATATTCCGTATTATCATTAGGGACTCAACGCATAAATAATAAATGAAAATATTACAACTTATATTCACTGCTCCATAAAATAATACCAAAATGTCCATTTACTACTTGTTTAGCTTTTTTTGAACATGTATTTCAACAAACCGGCAGATATATCGACAAATCTGTGAACTCATGCGACAGGTCTATTTTGCATCTACACATATTAGCGTTTATTTTCGTATACAATATTGACACACCTCTAATCAATTTGTTGCACGGCCTTGGAAGCGAATTTGTGTGGAGAGAGCGATGTGAGAAGGATTAGTAAACAAAGGACCTCTTGTTTGATCAGGCAGCGGTCGAGAAACATGGTCAGAGAAAAACTTCACTAAAGGCAATTACGGGCTTGAAGTGTATACTAAAAGAATTCAATCGAAAGAGTGTGAAGACCGCGTTTGATAGAGATATGTTTAACCCATTTATGCCTAGTGGACTCTCCCATCCTTCTAAATTGGATTAATTTATTTCCAAAATTAGGGATGTCAAGTATATTTATTTCTATATTAAGAATATTTCTTACAAAAATTCCTTTAAGCAAACAGCGCAGACCCTGATGAGACGCCGCATCATGCATCTTTTTTCTAGACGCTAGGCTTAAATGGGTTAACTAACGTTAATCATTGTAAGAAAATATACACTGTAAATGTAAAAATTACATAAATGTATAGATTTTATGTAGACAATAACGATGTAAAAAATGTTAAAACGATAGTATTTTCATGTGTCACTTAAATCTAGTTTTACTTGACACCAAACGCCTTTGCATTGATTTAATTGTAAGCTTTTTAAAAGTAATCAAGTTATCAATGCATTTTATTTTAAAACATACACGAATCATCCATCTTTAAACATTGAGTGGGCAGTTACAAATCTGGCGACGTCTGTGCAAACTTTACTATAGCATTTAGTCCGTAAGGCTACACTGGCCCGCGTTAAATAAATCCGATGACGGGGCGTGATAGCTCATAGGGATGTAAATCAGTGCGAACGCTGACTTCGAACTAGATATTCAGTTGGATAGCTAGCGGTGGTATGGATTAGTGAGATGGTAAAAGTTTCTGATGCAGTTATCGAGATAATGTGCAGAAAAGTTGGTATTAATTTACCGAACGTGCTTTGTTATAATTTCTTTGATTTAAACGCTAATGAAATATCATAAATACAATTTTAAAAAGCGTGTTTGATAAAGAAATACGTAAAGAGTTTGTTAATGTTTAAGAGGATCTAGTATACTTGTTAAAATATTAAGGGGTTGAATCGATGGCAATTTTTAGTGATGATAATAACACCTTTGCAAAGTATTAAACTGTATCTTAATATTTTATGTTTAGAGAAGTTTTTTAAAACTACATATTGTTCTATATTAACTAAATTTAAAATAAAGAAGAGTCATTTGGTAATGAGTTTAAAATTAAGTATTTCAAACTATGGCTCTAATGTATGTGTGCATAGAAACCTTATGTGCTACAATACTTCTAGCGTCTTATAACGGGTGTAATCGGGAAAGCGGCGATCGGTAAATTGTTCGCTTAAAACATGAAATATGCACGTGTTTTTCGCCGTAGTAAACTTTTCAATCTGCCTTTGATATTTTGGATTAAATTCAACAGCTGATGACGAGTCTTGTATATTGCGTGGTTTAATGCATATCTACCATTTCTACATTCCTCTTTATCAATGAAATCTTTCAAGATGCCGTCCTTGTGAAGAGTGATAACATTAAATTAAAATGAATATGAGAGTCACAGTTTACGTATCGAAAGTCTATATTTAAAGAATCGTGTCTTGATGTTTGGGAACGTAAACCGCTTGTTAACATTTACCAATACTGTCTTAAATACACCTACTGTAAATATTTCAACAGTATCTGCTACTACTTCTGCAACTACAACTTCTATCGTGCTTGTTCGACTGCTACAACAACAACAACAACTACTACTACTACTACTACTATTACAACTACTAGTACTCTATCTACGACAACAAAAACAACAACTACTACTACTACTACTACAACTACTACTACTACTACTACTATTACTACTACGTCTACTACTACTACTACTACTACTACTTCTACTACTACTACTACTACTACCACCACTACTACTACCACTGCTACTACTACTACTACTACTACTACCACTACTACTACTACTACTACTACTACTACTACTACTACTACTACTACTACTACTACTACTACTACTGCTACTACTACTACTACTACTTGTACTACTACTAATACTTCTACTACTGCTATTACTACTACTACTACTATTACTACTACTACTACTACTACTACTACATGTACTACTACTACTACTACTACTACTACTACTACTACTACTACTACTACTACTACTACTACTACTACTACTACTACTACTACTACTACTATTTCTACTACTACTACTACTACTACTTCTACTAGTACTACTACTACTACTACTACTACTACTACTACTACTACTACTACTACTACTACTACTTCAAATACTATAATCGAAAACACGTAATACTTTTATTTTGCTTGTAGTATTTACTTGTATTTATTTAGTTTTAACCCGGGTCAACATATTCAATTTTGATTCTTGTATTCCGTGTATTCCCAGCGATGAAGTTGTGTAAACCTATACAATTCGTGCATGTTATGCATATTAAACGTTTCATTACTCTGCAATCAAAGAAAAGTTATCCTTGATACACAATAAACGACTAATATATTAAACACCTCAAGTCTTTTATTTGTTGGCTCATATTTGTAGATGATAAATATGAGGTTTGTAGCATTTTAACAGCGCAAAATATCAATGTCTTCCACTTATTGGCTTTGATGCACTTGAAACATTTAACGGTGTTACGAACGTTACGGAAAAAAACATAAGTTTAAGTACTCAATATATATACTCAATTTCAGATGAATTATACACATTTGAACGAAGCGTACTAATTTCAAGCGCAAAATAAGGGTGTTTAACAATATTTTGTAAAATACATCGCACATTCCTGAGCACTTATGGTTGATATTGATAAAGTTTATATATTCGGAAGGGAAAGTTTTAATAGAGACAAAATGAAAGAAATGAATTGATAAACATTGGCATTAGAGTTACATAACGCGAACAAATTATAAATCTGGTAGATGAAAGTGTGTAGTTACACGTTTAAATGATTTGATTAATAAGTGGACTACAGAATGTCTTATACAAAAGGCTTACATTGACTGTGAAATAAATGATGATTGACTTAAGTCTTAAAATACATGACCTTATTCGGATAAAATGAGCCGCGTTCTGAGAAAACTGGGCTCAACAGGCTAATCTATGTCGACACTTTACGCACATGCATTATGCCCAGTTTTCTCAGAACACGACTCAAATAGATATTTTCCACATTTTCAATCGAGTGTTTTACAGGCTGCACATTTTCCAAGATAAAAGAGATTACAAATACCAGATGTTTTTTAATAACTGAAATGAAATTCGCAAACTATAGTTTTATCATGTAACTTCAAAACGATATGGATTTATTATTAACATGTTTATTGGCCCCTACCGATCAAACCGGAGTAGACTTATGGTTTGTACTCCGTCAGTCAGTCAGTCAGTCAGTCAGTCAGTCAGTCAGTCAGTCAGTCAGTCAGTCAGTCAGTCAGTCAGTCAGTCAGTCAGTCAGTCAGTCAGTCAGTCAGTCAGTCAGTCAGTCAGTCAGTCAGTCAGTCAGTCAGTCAGTCAGTCAGTCAGTCAGTCAGTCAGTCAGTCAGTCAGTCAGTCAGTCAGTCAGTCAGTCAGTCAGTCAGTCAGTCAGTCAGTCAGTCAGTCAGTCAGTCAGTCAGTCAGTCAGTCAGTCAGTCAGTCAGTCAGTCAGTCAGTCAGTCAGTCAGTCAGTCAGTCAGTCAGTCAGTCAGTCAGTCAGTCAGTCAGTCAGTCAGTCAGTCAGTCAGTCAGTCAGTCAGTCAGTCAGTCAGTCAGTCAGTCAGTCAGTCAGTCAGTCAGTCAGTCAGTCAGTCAGTCAGTCAGTCAGTCAGTCAGTCAGTCAGTCAGTCAGTCAGTCAGTCAGTCAGTCAGTCAGTCAGTCAGTCAGTCAGTCAGTCAGTCAGTCAGTCAGTCAGTCAGTCAGTCAGTCAGTCAGTCAGTTCAGTCCGTCGACAGTCCGTCAGTCAGTCAGTCAGTAGTCAGTCAGTCAGTCAGTCGTCCAGTCAGTCAGTCAGTCAGTCAGTTCAGTCAGTCAGTCACTTAGTGCTGCAACACTATCGCCAAAACCGTTATTGCAACTATATTGTCAGTTACAAAAACCAGTATTGCAATATATCGCAATATATTGCTAACTTGTACCAGAATTATAACTCGCCAATTACCCGATAATCCCGTATACTCCAGTTTTAAAACAAATTCTGGTAAATATTTACTATAAATGTGCTCAAGAATAACAAAAAACACAAACATTCGCAAATTTTCTTAGTATCAAAAACATTATGGCATTTGTTACTATTTAAAGATGTGATGAAATAACGTCCTACCGGGACGTTTTTGTTTTCACTGAACACGCGTAATTCGCCTGATGTGATGTTCCCGTTTTTAGATGGGCGCTTTAGCGCCCGTCTAAAGTGCTTAGTGTGAAATTCAGGTCGATACGACTAGGTATGATTAACCCAATACCCGCTTGCGTATCCGCGCAAGAAAGAGTTGTATAATTTATGCAAGAGGTTTGAGTTCTCCAATTATGTGTATTCACAAATGGCAACATTATATTAATATCGTGTTACATTCAATATTTTCGAACGGTGTTTAATAGAAAAGAATCAATAAACAATGATCGTATTGTACGTGTCGCGGAGGAGATTGTTTATGAATGATTAAAATAGTCCACTTTCTGCTGCGTGTGCGTGACGTAGTATTTTCGCTCAGCTCATTCATAAATCTGAGGCTGGCGATAAACAAAGGGGAGTCCGTGTGAGAATAACGCAGTAGTATAAGGTTACGCTTGTTTATATTCACAGGTCTCAATTAATAATACGTTGACCACGAGTTCAACAATTATTACAGGGATACGATAGACAACATAAAAAAATGTTTCATTATCGCTGAAACTGTTAAAAAAAACATTTAAATATAACAATAATATTCTCTAAAAAATGTAGTCTTGCTGTTTTGAAATAAGGTTTGGAATTTTGTTTTTTAAATAACTTAATTCAAAACAAAAGTTTAATTATAGTGTTTTTTACTTGTTAGTCGCATATTTACCGCATTATAATGTGTGTTATAATAGGCAAACCATACATTAGTAAAATTCAATCTGCCTTCGCACATAGAAGGAATGGGTCAATTAGGTGCTGCGTTTCCTTTGCTTACTTCAGATAGAGGTCAATCATTTAAGTAATAGCAATCACAAGGCTCCGACTTCAAAGGAATTGCGGAGCTTTCTTACATAATAAAAGTCGTAGTCGCATAGTATTTGCGTTTTGCGTCCTATTTGGTCACGTGGTTCTTTTTCCCGGTTGTTTTGGCATTCATGATATATGAGGCTATTAATAGATGCGTCTGTCGATAAACAAAGGAAAGTTTACGGGTTATAACAACGCAATAGGTTACGCTCTCGCATACAACTCAATGACGTAGTACAGGTCGTAAAATGAGAGATTCGGGAAAAAGTTGACGCTTATTTATATCAAAGACCCATATTATCTATAGGTCAACAATAATTTCAGCGATACGATAGACAAAAAAAAGTTTCATAATTGCTAAACCCGAATATAACAAACAATTTATAATAATAATACGAATGCAATAGCAGAAGGTTAGTAGAAGGTTAAGCTTGTTTATATTCACAGTTCTCAATACATAGACAGTTGGATATGAGTTCATGAATTACTACAGGCATACTATAGGCAACCTCGAAAATGCTTTTTAATCGCTAAAACCGAAAACAACCTAATATATTATATTAAAGGTATTTATAACAATTAATGTCTTTTAAAAATGTAGTCGGCGTATACGCTGACTTTGAAATAAAGTTAGCAATTTACTTTTCTAAATAATTAAATACAATTAAACAAAAGTTTAACTATTGTGTTGTGTTTTTCACTTGTAAGCTGCATATTCACCGCATGAAATGTGTGTTAGCATTGTCAAACCACACATTAGTGTGAGTAAAATAAAAAAATATACTACGGGAGAGCACTTCATATGTGTCCTTATATGCCTTGTTATGAGTATCTTTCTTCACTATCGAAATATATCGTATGTTTATATTTGATTTAAACGCAGTTTTCTTTCGACACATTTAAATCACACGTCAATAGCGCCGTCATGCGAAAATGGATCTTATGCGTTTCGGCAAGCGTTTGTTAAACCCAACATGTGCTTTTGCGCAGTCAGGCCATAGGCGATGCTGTTCGCTTTAAAATCACTCAATATGTTATGTTTCTCCTTACCAGAAGGAGTGATAGCTGAGTGGGCTATTTATATGATGGGCGCATATGGAATAAGACCCATTTTCACATGACGAGGGTCATTACAAATCTCATTGCGAATTGAAAATGCCACATTTAAGAACAATGCTTTTTGATACAAAATTGAATTGAAAATAGCAAACTTGTTAATAATGGCAGCTTATCCACACATTAAGGAATGATTTCCAGACGTGCTGACCAAGTACGGCAAACATTGTGGTATGATAATTAAACGATTTTCTCTTATCGTGACACTATACTATTTCGCTAATGATTGTTTTCTCATCTTGGAGGCGAAAGTGAAATTCTGCGAGATGGATTGTAACGCGTAATTGTAACAGGGCCACAATTTGTGTCGTTTGAGCATACAGAGAGAAGTCCGGAATTCCTTACACTGAACAGTGCTACATCCTTTGAATTGAGCACATACGCAGTGATGTAGCAAAAATTCAGAGGTTGTATCTCGAATCAGCTTATTAAATATTCGAAAATATTCATGCGTGTCTGTTGGCGTTATGTAAAAGTCACTAAGATGAAAACTGAAACAGCTACGCCTAAAAGCGCATGAGTGCTCTATACCTATGTTTATGTTATCGTTGTTGACACCGTGTGAACTGCTCGGGTAATAAGTAAAGCATAAACAGCAATGTTTATATACTTTTATTCCTCCATATACAAGATACGAAGATTGTTGTATATTTTGAATTTGTATATGGTGTCAAAAATCAAAAGTTTTGTACACGGAACTTTCATTATGAATTTATATTCTTGGTGAGATAGTCATTTGATATAAGAAAAAAATATTCCTTTAATATGGTGACTGCAAATTTTCTTTATATTAAGTTATCATTACCATTTTCATCATACTTTCTATGCTTTCAGAACTTCCAAAAAGCATGTTGTTTTTATTTTGTCTTAGTTATTTCTATGAAATAATAAGGATGATAAAAAGTGCACACAAAACTCGACCCGTGCGCTATGACACACACTTTATAAAGTTGAATGGCGTGTGTTCATTTCAAACTTGCGATTGATTTTCAAAAATGAATTGCGTGTTAAATTATGCAATAGCGAACATCTTCAGTGCCTTCAGCGCTTTGATTATACAACACAAAATACACCCATACTTTCCATGCGACGTTCTACATGTCTGCATAATTTTCGCGCGTTTTTTATTGAGACAAAGGATAAAGCACTTTTTATTTGACGATATTTTTTTATTGTCGCGTAAGCATTAAAATTTGGAAGTGTGTTTCCGAAATTCGGATTACAAATTAAAAGTGCTCAATTCAGAATCGGACAAAACATTCACAGTTGTGCGCAATTAATTTAAAGATAATCTGTTCAAAAGCATCGAACGAATGCTCCCATGTAACAACGCTACTCCGTATAATACACTTTTTAGAATGCTATTTTTACGTAAAAATTTATTTACACCGCTCTGCTTTGTTTACCTTGATATCGTTATTTCGGATGGCTTTTCTGGACGGAATGTGAATGCATTTTTGTAAAATTTTCGTACCGGTATGATGAAAATCGTATCGCAATACAATATGCGGATTGCGTATTGCGATATATACCGATATACCGGTATATTGTTGCAGCACTAGTCAGTCAGTCAGTCAGTCAGTCAGTCAGTCAGTCAGTCAGTCAGTCAGTCAGTCAGTCAGTCAGTCAGTCAGTCAGTCAGTCAGTCAGTCTGTCAGTCAGTCAGTCAGTCAGTCTGTCAGTCTGTCAGTCTGTCAGTCTGTCAGTCTGTCTGTCTGTCTGTCTGTCTGTCTGTCTGTCTGTCTGTCTGTCTGTCTGTCTGTCTGTCTGTCTGTCTGTCTGTCTGTCTGTCTGTCTGTCTGTCTTCATATTTTTTCATATGACTTGAACCATGGATAGATGGCAATATTTAGATTATGCACGTCATTTCGTTTTGATCCTATGTCAAAAATTATGGTTGCTATGGCAACAAATAAAAAATATATAAAATATTGTCAATGGTGGAGTTTCACCGGTAGGGGACCATATTGCTAGGCAATCTCTTGTTAGAATTGTGTTATTATATATATATTAGCTTCTATGGAAACTAACCACTTGCTACACATAAACATAACCATAATGAGACTCTGGTATTGACTTGTGTGACGTCTTAAGCATGGATTTTTCTATGATCGATTTATTTCTGTTTAAATACACGGATGTCCATCACTAATAAGGAGATTTCATAATGGTTAATAAAAGTAGGATCGCATTGATAAACATTGTTTCAGTAAATGAACGAATAACTGATTTCGATGAATCAGTAAAACCAGTGTCCAATATAAAGTAATAATTCATTTTTCTTAATATGCAATGAAAACACATGCAACTTATAATATATTGCTTTTCTATTTGTATGGGCATACAATTTCAGTTTATTTAATTTTCTGTAAAATGTTGTGTGTTGTCACGAGTTAACACATTAACAAAGTTAACATCGTTTTTGTTTTATTTTCAGAATACCTCAACGCTGCAACCTTGGAATTATATTATGGATGAAGTATTATTTCAAAAGATTCGGCATCAAAGCAAATGAACTATGTTCGTAGATTCACGATGACAACTATTTTGCAAAAGATGCAGACACGATATTTTCCTTTTTTGAATTAACCATGAAACAAATTGATTTTGCACTGTCTTGTTGATATTTTCATTTACAAATTTTGAATATATTTGATTGCATAAAAGTACTAACATAAGCAATTAAAAACGTAAAAAGACGTTAATTTAAAATGGTCAATTAATTTGTTTGACCTATGTACGATTACAATATGGATAAATAAACGATAAAGGACATTGAGAGTCTGCATTTAAAGATTTTCGCAAGTTTGAAATCTGATAAGACCTTGTTAACAAAGATGGCGAACACTTACGAGAGAGTGCTGAACGTGATTGGGAAGAAACCACCGCTCCGTCAGGACTTCGAGATACAAGGACTTCTACCATGGTTAAGGAAAAAGTCCAAACTATTTTCGACCTTGAAAACAGGTACATGTAGCTGATAGCATATTGAGTCTCTGTGTATTAAAATGCTCTTATGAATGATATTCGTTCTTATAGCAGCATATAAAGTAGTTCAGAACTTTTATGAATGATACATATAGCATCGTCTTGTGCGAAGTTTCTTATGAGATATGTTTAATACTTGCAAATATGGGGACTATGAAGCTCTAGACTCAGTATCTTGAGATAAAGTATGGTGCCATCCGATATAGTTTTATTGTAGGTCATTGAAATAGAGAGCAATACATACAGCGTTACCCCACAGATATATCAATAAAAAATGTTTGGTGTTAAGATGTATACGTGCATTTTTTCTCGGATGTTCTTTAGAATCACAAAAGTCGTGTTTTTGTTACCTGCAGTGTTGCATTTTGGCGATACGTTACGTTCAATTGATTATGAGTTGTACGTGGCGTTTTTCTTTTGTAAGCGTTCAATCAAAAGCATTAGACTAAAATTTGATTCTGGTTATAGCAGTGATAGAGAGCTTTGTTCTTGAACTTTTTGGTTCCAAACCACACAAAAATGATCACAATTGAAATCACATTGTAATTCGACTTCAATGCGAATGTTTATTTCGAAGCATACTGTTGCTTGCCGCATAATAATGCGTACCAAATAATTAATTGTCCAATATACTTCATGGACAATCTAATGTATGTTTCCTTTCCAAACAAGTATGAAAAATGCCACGTCTTACCTCGACATATGCATTTTTCTTGAGTGAAAGCAGTGTTTGTTGAACACTTTTAGTACAATAATCGCTGTACACGGTTCGAACTTGTTTTGTTATTCTGGAGATCAAATCAAACATGGCAGATGTGTAACGACATCTGGTATTACAAGCTTTATCCATATAGCCTATTAGTTTGGCCTGAAATGTGTCGCTCTGTTGGTCAGTTCACGAAGACGATGAAGCAGGAAATGGTTGCCAATGATATTTCTCTTTAAAACAACTAAAATATAACAGAATTAACAATAGTGTATTTCACTAAATATATGCAAAAACGTACGACTATGAATACAATGCCCATATTCAAACGCGAACAGACTTAACTTAAATCGTTATAAGGATTTATTTTTTTACTGAAAAACGGGGCGGCATTATCTATGTTGTAGATGTAAAAGCAAACAAAACGTATATTATTAGACACATACAAATAACATTTGTGTTTACACATGTGATTGACCAAGGTCGTTGTCAATTATAAATGCAAATAATGCGTTTACTAAGGTAAACAATGTGTTTGACCGAATACACATATATGTGTACATTAAGCGAGATATTGCAATTAGAAATATTATATATACGGCCATTGACCGTTTAAATCCCTCAGAAAGGTCGTCGCCGTTTTGTGTTATTTCAAATTTGCACATGGTCAAATTATTAAGTGTGTGAAAATTTTCGCCATTTTTCATCTTTTTTCATTATTGTGTTTAAATTAACATTTTTTTTGTTATCAATAAGCATGTATGTAAGTTTTGTTCAAACCCAAAGCGCATATTTTGAAAATGGTTAATATGAACAGATATTAAATTTTCTTTTTCAGAGGACAACATGTCTGGAAATTAACGTTTTGCTCGAATATATCCGCTGTGTAAAATTTGATTCTTCGTTTACATACGTGTGTTTAAGTTTTCAATAATACAGAAACTGATACAAGTAGATGATTCAATCGGCTCAACATAGTTCTTATTATTGGTAATTTTTGTAAAACGCGAAAACAGTGTACGTATATACATGTGTAACACATATATTCATCAATATTTGGTACATATGTGTAATCAATCTTCAACAAATTGTATAAGACATATTACTCCCCAGCAAATATTTTTTTTATGCAACAATTGCACTCTAGAGGATGTTACCCCAAATACAATATTCCTTTAGATTTGTCGCTCTATTAGTAATAAACAGAACCGCATATCTAAGAATGCAATATGGCACGTCTAGTTCAGCATTCGCATAACAAGTTGATATCTTATACGAGTATGTGTTTTGTAATTGTATACTAATGATAGCGAATTTGAATGCAAGAAGCGACAAAGGATATACTATACTATACTATAGAGGATATACAAGATGACAAGAAGGAAATATGTATGATACGTATTGTTTGTGACTTATTCTAACCAGTGCACATGCATATCAGAACAGAACAGAACAACTCTTTATTTTCACCCAAGTATACAAGGTATACAATAAGGGCAACATGAAAAAAACAGGTTTTAACAATATTATCCGGTTCAAGTTGATCAGTTATAGCATGCATAATGTAAACATATAATACAATACTATAATACACGATACAAAGGGAAACTATTAAATGGAGTGTTCAAACACATTCAATTTTAACTAGTTCGTTGGGAGGGGGGGAGTGGACATGTCTTTACATGTATATATACAATAGTTATATATCGAGATGATGAATCCGGCAGACAATGATGAAAACAGAAAATGGGAAGTCTTTTTAAAGTATTGGGCTTTATAAGTAGATTTAATTTAATGTCAATCACTAGTAGTCGTAGTTAGGTGTAACCTGAGTTTATTTTTCGAGAGAGAGAAAAGTCCACAGTTGCGATATTTGAATAATATGTACACTATACATAATAAACAATTAACATGCACAAAGCAATGCAATACAACACAGATTTTATACTGTATATTGTCGGGAGGCATATTAACAAAATAACATTTGCTGTGAGTAGCAATTAACACCGACATTTATTGATAGCTTTCATTTTAAATACAGCCGCAAAAACATAAACATAGAAAGGCAGTATAGTAGCGTGTAGCCCGTTCCAGTGCACATGCATATCTGATAATGTTCATTGCATTTAGACCACTTTATGTTTGGATATGCTAATACGCTAATTGTTCATTCACAACTTGCTGTATTGTAAGTAAACATAACCGTGATCGACATGTCATGTAACTGTGATATTGCCCATAGTTACATCATATGTGAAACTATCTTGGAATGTAGATGATATTATACGGATATTTCTTTCCCCATTTTAATATAGTTCAATATTTTGTTCATAAAATAATCATGTTTTGCTTGCAACGCAAACAAACAATTTAAAACACCATGCATACTTTGAAGAGTGGTTCTTTTTATGGTTTGTTCTTATATCCAAATTAATAGTTTTTGACAACAGATGAAAAGAAACAGATCAAAATGATTGTAAAAACTACTGCACATTGTCTCGCACACATAAAAGGTTCAACACAGTCATTTCAAATTCAAATCGACAATTCATGTGCTATTCTTTAAAAAAAAAAACTTATTCGAAAAAAAGGACAGCCTCTTGAATCTCAACTAGTGTAATATGTCTAGTATAGTATTAGCAACTTATTGAATACCCTTTGTCTGCAATATTTACTGTATGTTTGTCACTCAAAGTAGTTGAAACACGCTTTACCTAATCAACCAATGAGGTATATGAGTGATATATTTAACTGCAGTTTAAAAAAAAACGATTCCTTTATAATCAAAGGAATATATTGTTGCATGTGTCGTACTTTAAGATATAAAAAAAATTCGAGATTTTTAATCGACTCATTTGACAATTAACATTTTAAAGTATCACGTAATCGCTTTAGACTAGTCCAATTGAGCTAATGTGTCAAATGTTAGTGTAGTGGAAACATTGGCATGCAAAGTTTGGGTTGGGTATTAATTGAGTTTAATGGCCCTTCGCTCTGACTAAAACAGAACGCTTGTGACTGGTGCATCGGCATTAAAGTGTCTCATGGATCGTGATTTTTATAAATTAAATAAACAAACAAATGAATACCTCAGCATTTACACTTCATTACATCTTATCGTTAACGGTGCTTGGCTAATGGGAGATTCATTGAAACACCGCGCGCATCTATGGTTATCAGATGCGACATTCAGTGTCAAATATATCACTTTGAGTAAAACACTTCATGTATCATTGGATTGATGTTCTTTCAATTTATCACTATGTGAACAATATATTACATGAAAATTTTTCATCAAACGAATGTAATTGTACAATTTTTTACAAACGTAAATTTTGCCAAAATATCCCAAAAATACCAGAAATTAATAACACTGTGAACTACATTATTAAATTAAATAAATATTTCATATTCAGCATGAAATACAAAAAACAAATACCTTCTTTAAACTATTTTATAACTGTTTTATAAATTATTTAAAACTAAAGATCCAAATTGAAAAAGAAATAGCCCTCAACAACGATACACTTCATATTTTTTAACAAAATGGAAACACATAAACTTTCATAATCCAGTCCAGTTGTCTTCTACCCCACTTAACACAACTCATCAATAGTATTGATTATTACATTTAAAAATAACAACATATACCAGAGGCAACCAAAGCAAAAAAAGTATATACTAGCATATCATGTATAATATGTTTGATATTATTACTGCTGTACGATATCACTTTTGTTCTCGCTCATGCACATATTTTCATTGTATGTTTTATATTGAATAAAAAAAAAAATATCCCGTTGACCGGCACATTAAAACCAATGCTATATAAGCATTACAATATTGGAAGCCCTCTGCAAACATTTTACTGAATAGACATTACGAATTGTGTTCAGTAACATATAAACAATATTGTGATCTATAGTGTTGTGGCCTTGAATAAATATGGGTTTTCAATTCAACGACATAAATCAAATGCAAGCTTAAAATGACTCTTACTTCACTTCAACGTGATAATAATAGAAGACAAAACACACTACTGCTATTAGTGAAAAAATTGCATTACCAGTTTATTTGTTGACCAGGAAAGTTCTACAGTTTAAATTCGCGTTTGCATATTCCATTGCAGAAATTAACAGGCTTAAGGAGAGTATTGGACGTAATAAAACGATTTTGAAAAACGGTCACAATTGTCCAGTTTTAAAATCTGTTGTTATTTTTTGTAAACAATAGTATTTCATACTATGTATATAAAACACACATAGCTATAACATATACCTTAGCTATAACTTAAAATTTATTTACGAAAATCAGTGTCAATTAATTATGGTCAATTAAAAACTATGTTAAATAAATTGACACGCGAACGTGATGATAGCCGCTGAAATTATTGTTTCGTTTTCAAGTTTGTTATATTATAATTGTCACTCATTTGTGTACAAACCTATTGTACGTATCCTTTGTATTAATTCCATAGAATTCTCCTATTGTTTGTGATTAACTGTTCTAAAACCAATGCTTTTGTTTTCGCCATATACATATCGTTGTGTAAATGCTGTGTTTGTGTGCGAGTTTTCTGCATTTTGGAGGCATTTATGTGACCGTTTTTGAAAATGTGAAGACATAGTATCACGTGCAATCATTTATTTATTAAAAATTGAACTAGATGTTTAGCAACGCTCTTTTCAATATTCCCATATCAATCAATCGCCCTTTCTGCCATCGGTTCGGATGACTGGTCATACGTCGGTATGAAAAGCTTATAAAGTGCGAATACAATGTTGAACAGTGTTCTGCGTTAAGTGAATGGTCGCCAATGTATTAAATAGGTATATTGCTGTCAAGTGCAAGGCGTTAAACAACTATCCGAGTTGTGTTGTACAATGAAACCATTGTATACATCGATTTTGACCTCGATATTGAATCTTCAACGCATTACCATGTGATTTGTATTTTGTTCATTACTAATAACGTCTTTTATTTAATTTAACTTTTCTTTATTAGGGGCGTGGTGGAATTGGCAATTACTACATACTGAGGTTCTATAACAATGGCATAAGGTGTTTAACTGCAGCGGATTGATGGCCTCGACACAGCGAAACAATCTATGCAAACAAAATAATCTTAGCACATATGTAACAAACGTAAATAATTTGTTTAAACATCGGCACAAGATTTTGATTACAGAAAATCAACCGTGTGAAGACTTGATTTGAAAGTATTTTACGTGTGAAATGCGAATATGGAAATCCAGTAGGGTTTATTACCGTAAACTCAATCATTGTGAATTATCGCCATCCTTCGCATATGTTGTTTCGTGTATTTAATTCGTAAGACGTGTATATTTGGTTCACGTCTATGTAACATGCTTTCATACTTTCAACATTCCCCTAACATATATTCACCGTGGAGAAATCTATAACATTTTGTTTAACAATTTTATAAGAAAGCATACATTTTCAAAAATGTATATTTCGAAAAATATATTGCGATAAATATCTTTGACATTCTGTTCAATACTCTACGGAATATTTAAATTTGACATAAGACTAACATCAAACAAGCAAGTAAGTGCATGTGAACAAATACCGTAAACAATCTCGCTCACACATCAAAGGTTCAATGCACTCATTCCAAATTCAAGTCGACACTTCATATGTGATTCTTTAAAACCCTTACGAGGCACGAAAAGACAGCCACTTGGAAATAAAACGCAATAAATCTTGTATTAACATTTTAGAACCTTTTAAGTACTTTTAGGCTTGATAAATTAATTTTTAATACCGACTGTCTACAATTCGTGTATTGGAGTATGTAATTACATAAATCACTCTATGTTATTGAGACATCTAGATACTTAAACAACCGTGTACGATGTAGAAAGAATACAGTTATTTAACTGATAAATTGGTTTGTTAAAGATGAATTCTAAATGAATATAGTAATACATCGACTGTTCTGGTATAACTATTACATTTAAGGGATTGATTCACTAAAGAAACAGGGCTGTTCCTCCAGATCACTATTCCATTGAATTCAAAATGAGCTTATAACCGAATTTCTGTACATATGCTTATATATCTATTTTGCTTCCATGTAACAATGATGAGAGCCATTTTTTCAAGCCTGGGCATTTTCTAATGTATGTTCTTAAACAAATTAAACGGTTAGATTAATAACTACATGTACAATGGGTTTTTTTAACGCTCAGTTCCTTCTAGTATGAAAATTCGTTTTCTCTTATTATTGCATTCCATGTTGAGTGTAGAAATTTTGTCAAGTATTCGTTTTATTTACAGCTTATCTTGAAACAATATTGGCCCATAGAATATATTTGCATTTCCTTAATTTGTGTTCAGTAAACAACAGTACTGAAGCAAATTATTTGACAATAATTTTACACAGCCCCAACTTTAAAGAAATGGACAACACTGGACAACCATAATATTAATTGTCCATTACGCCAAAAAATATTTACGTAACATAAACTTGGATTTATGTAAAGTGTTCTTACTAAAAGTGATGTTAACATCGCCACAAAAAAACGTCTTTGCATAATTTAAGTACGCTACACTACGACCAAACACAACGGATTGATTCTTACAAAGACATAATTATTGTCCAAGTAAACATCAGATTTGTTAGGTCAATAACGAATCAATAAACCAACAAAGTAATGGCTCCGCATTAACATATCATTACATCTTATCGTACATGGTGTTTGGCAAATGTGAATTTCTTGTAACACAGTGGTACATCTAGGCTTGTCACGCATGCCTGGAAATTACATGTACTTTTGAATCCCGGGGCAATATTCCACACACCGATGATACTGCAAATTTGATTTTAGTAGTAATGGATTGAAAGTAGTTTGTGTCGTCGAAGTGATACAAAATATTCATAAATGTATAAAAATGTATGAGATAATCATGCGAAGTAATTGTATTCTTTATCTAAGAAACGTGCCTGCTTGTATTTATGTACGTAACCTTTTGAACTTACTATATTTTACATCACGACACATGATATAAAGACTCGAAAAAAGCTGTACAACAAGTATTATACAACTTTGGTGTGATGCAATGTGTATGAATTCTAAACTTAAAATACTGTCAAAATTAATATATAACTTAAAAGGAAAAATATATT
Organism: Dreissena polymorpha; assembly: GCF_020536995.1. Classification (NCBI taxonomy): domain Eukaryota; kingdom Metazoa; phylum Mollusca; class Bivalvia; order Myida; family Dreissenidae; genus Dreissena; species Dreissena polymorpha. The sequence continues at coordinate 50,527,591 of NC_068361.1, read as the reverse complement.
CAATATGTACGTATTTTTCCTGTACGTGTATGTACTTGGCGTGATACGTTGTCCTTATTTGGTTTATATCTATTTATTTAAGTTCGATTGCATTAAAAGTTCTTACTACTTTATTGAAACTCTCTCAAGTCCGTTTTGTGCCTAGAACCAGTACTTTGTGTCTTTGTGGAAGATGTGAAGAACGCCCCCACCGTGAGATCGAACCCGTGACCTCCCGGTCGCTAGGCTGACACCATATCCATTACACCACGGTGACCTTTACGCCTAAACTTGATTTTCGGTAGGAGTGACTTCCGTGAAACTAAACTAAAAATACCATAAAAGCGGCAAGTGTCGTCCCTGATAATCCTGTGCGAACTGAACAGGCTAATCTGGGACGACACTTTTCGCCCATGCATTAAGCGCATTTTTCTCAGAACACGACACATATATGTTTGCTTCTTCGTCTTATTTATCTATGTGACCTCTAATTTGGAGCAAATAATGTGACATAGCTATATTGAAAACATACAATCTGATGCGTGGATCGACTAAGCAAATACTCAGTTACATTTCCACCATAGACCGTACCATTCAATGCCATCAAATCGATTGCTGCCATAGGTTTGGATTACTAGTCATAAGTCAAGAGGAAAAGCTGCTGAATATGGAATGCAGTATTACACAGTACTCATTTAAGCGAATTGTCGCTGTTGTAATAAATCAAAAGAAATCAATCAATAAACATCGCTATAACCTGCATGACAAAGAACAAGTACTGGAGAGTATCAATTCAATGAAACCATTGTATCATACGATTTTGAAAGGTTGTTGTATTGATCGGAATAATTGTATGATATTATTAGTTTAATTCGTGACCTTTATTTGTTAATTATTAAGCATTTCACTTAAGAGTATTACAGAGAATTATGTGTGTTATACAATTTTGAAAACTATTTCACCCAGATCAAAGATTTGAAACAGTATATTATTTTTAAACGACATGACATTTTTAATTATTGTTATGCCTCTATAACGCTCAAAATTAACGAAAATTTCGTAAAGTTTTTCGTATAAAAAAGTTAATACCTAAGCAATCAGTGTTCCTTATAGCAATAGCCACAATTTCACTGGTACATAGATGTGGTAATATTACATGTACATAGATTTGTGTAGATACAAAATGCTCGTTTTATTTATCTGAGACACAATTAATTCCATTTTAATATCCCGCGAATATATCTATTCATACGACACACGAACACCATGTTAGTGTTCATGTGTCGTATGAATAGATATCGTTGCGGGAAATTAAAATGGGATTAAATGTGCAAAACTATAATAAAAACGATCATTTTGTATCTACAAACATCTATTTTACCAGACCATATATGGCGTTGAAACTTCGGCAATTGCCATAAGGAACACTAATTTAAATTGGTTAAGTTTATTTAACAGAAAATTGTACGAAATTTTCGTTGATTTTGAGTAGTAATGTTATTTTAAACCAATATGCATTTAGTCACTTAAAAATGAGACAGCGTCAAAAATCACATGTGTGTGATTCTTTAAAACCGATATTCGGTAGGAAAAGTCTGCCACTTTATAATAAAGAGCAATAAATCTTGAATTAACATTTTATAACTTATTTATTACTCTTGGGCTTGATACATTAATTATTTAATACCGCACGTCTACAATGCTATCTGTAAATACGTTCATAAATCACTCTAGCTTATTGAGACGCCCTGATACATTAACAGCCGAAGACATGTAGGAGTTTTACATTTATTGACTTGCTGAACATGTTAAACTCAAGTGTCAAAGATGACAAACTGTAACAGGAATATATCGTTGTCTGTATCTTACTTGTAGATTTACGGGTTTTATTAACTTAAAGGCCGTGCTGTTTTTGTCAACATTTTATTCTATTCAGGACATATAAACGCTTTTCCTAAAACAGTGGGTGTAACAAAAATACAACAAAATAAAAATACACGTTTCAATACCTCTACTATTAAAACAAAGCAATTTATGAGATGAAAAAAATCGAACGCTTTTGTAACATGAACAAACTGACATTCGTATTGTATTTCAATTCTCCAGAGCATTTCTTTTGTACTCATTGACATTAAAATGTTGTCATAGGCATAAATATAATTTACGACCCTGCACTTCGATCAAAACGGGTCTCAATAGCATTGAAGTGTCATTGAATATCATATTTGTCAGTTCAATAACAATTCAATAAACCAACAAATTAATACGCGGACATTCACATGTCATTACATCTAGTCGCGGATGATGTTTGGCTGATATTGTTATTCATTAAAACACCGGGGCGCATCTAAGTTTTTCACGCATGCCTTACTCTAAAGAAACAATCACCGGGCAACGTTCAATCACACCAATAATACGTCAAGTTATAGGTTGCCTAGATTATTTTATTCAATGTTGTTATCTCATCGAAAAGTTTGCAAAATTTTAATGACTGTATCACTATTTATGTGATCACTGTTTGTTTGAAACAAAAGATTGAAACAAATAAATCTAGGCAGCGAGTTAATCTCCTGACAAACAAGATGGCAACCTCGATGCCTAGACAGGTATTTTTCGCCGCGTTATGCCCTGTATTAATTGTATTACTCTTAAATGCCACTCACTTACTAGCCAAATCAGCACGATAGTAATTAGCTTTAATTTCGTATTAATATTTGTTTTATATCTTGACCGAACTAGCTAAGACTTATCTTAGCGGAAATACAAAATTACAGCTCCCGCTATAAATATGATAGCTAGTCAAGTCGAATATACATACGAAATACTGATTAATGCCATTACTCTAGTTTTTAAGACTTCATTCACACGGATACTTCTTTTTAACAAGAGGCTCGTTTTATTAAAGTCGTTACAAACGGCGACTGATTAAAAAAAGACGACTTGTTTTTTTATAAATAACTTTTATCCCTTAATCGTCATCACGAACATGTACCATTACATTCAGGTGCCATTTTTAACATGCTAAATCAGTCCCACAAGTCACTTTATACTGACGGCAAATGTGGACTGTGACTTTAAATAATAGTTTACTTAAACTTTAATTACCTCGGCAAGAGAGGTTCAATGTAGACTTTTACTCGCTGGCATCATGTTAAAAACAAATGTTTATTACTTACATGATAATTTAGCGTACTCAATCTTTATGTCATTTGGTTAAATCGGAAACAAGTGTCTCGCAGATCAATGTGTTGCTTATTCTAACAAACACGTCACTTACTGATAACATTTGATACTTACCATAAAAACTGACAATAGAGACAGAAAATAAATAAAAGCCGGCTCCAATTCTAAAAGGCTGTACATTAAACAATAATGATTTCATTTTACATGCATATGCTAAATAGAGAGTGTCTTATATGTAAATTACTATTAAAGCTATTAACAATTAAATTCTTAAAGTAAAAATCTGACCATTGCACACGGTAATGCGTTGAATTTGTACATTTTAAAGATAGGTTTTTTAATTTAGTTCTTGTTGTTTTTCCAAAAAAGTATATCCGTTTTCACGAAAACAAACAAACACATAGTTATAAAAATTAGTTTAAAATACAAGGCTTTTAATGAACTATCTGCATAACGATACACGAATTTCCGCTGCAATTTTGAAAGCCAAAGAGTTCCGTTGTAAAATGCCTACACATGTCAGTTCCCAATGATACCAAAAGTCTTAAAGCGAGATTATACGAATTTGGCAAACATTTATTAATTTATATAAAATGTGTAAAAGTTAAGAACAACATTTGTCGAAACATGCGAAATAAGCTAGATATTTAATTCTGAAGTAGAAAATGTATGTACAGTCGAATTCGGCAGCATGTAAATCATGTGATGTGAATCTAAATTTAGTTTAACAGTTCATTTTTAGTTGGTCGGGTTAGCGGCCGACTTAATTTACAGAGCATGTTTTGCAAATCAGTATGTGCTTAGAAGCCTTAGCTACGGTAAGAACCGCAACTCACTCTGCTAGGGACGATTACCGCTGCCTGTCTGCAGCAGACGACAAATGTTTTTGCTCTAGCAGTAAGTGTATATACCAGCTTGTAAGACGAAATTGGCCAGTCTAGTGTTTATCATTGAAATCTGTACATATTGGCTGTTTTCAGGGAAAACGGGGCTTAATGCACGTCAAATAAGATTAGCATGTGCACACTGATTAGCCTGTGCAATGCGCACAAGCTTATCGAGGACGACAAAAGCGAACAACGTCAGTCCGGTTATTTCGTAATACGTCTAGACGTCTCTATGTATTGAATCTCCAGAGGGATGTCTGGATGTCTTTAGACGTCTGTTCTAGCACATATAGAGATATCTAGAGGCAGGATGGCCTATTATGTCGCAAAAGTCACAAGTTCTTTTATATTCTTAAAAAATTGTGAGTCAATAATGAAGAATATCCATTGAAGTATTTGCTGCTTTTGATTTATAATCGAACTTTATTTCAGAGGTAATAATAGAGAACAAGAAAACGAGTGAAATAAATGTGCGTTATTATCTCGGAGAATTTTTTTAAGATGATCGGCAAGTTAATAAAACCTTTGTAAATTGTGTTAATGATTAATAATTCTAAATCTGAAATCGTCATCCTTGACAAGCATCATTGCATTCATTATTTCACAAAAGGAGCGCCATGTACTTACAATATGGTAACGACATGGCCATGTATACATATTTTGTTTAAATATTATTATAAACAGTTTGAGTCGTCATAAAATAATTTCGACAAACTATTTCTAATGATAAAATTAATTTAATCAGCAAAACCAAAACCTTTAGCCTTTTTGTAAAAATAGGTGTTAGCGGAAAGAAGCTTACAGACGAGTATGATGGAATACGATTTAGCTTATTGTGAGAATAATTATTGTATGACCTCACACCGTACTGTTCACATATGTGATTGTTTAAAACTGGCTGTCTTCATTAGTATTTTACAAAGACTAAGTATGAAAATATTGAAGTCATCTTTGACGCAAAAATGCCAATGTTTGAACATACGTCAATGAATAGTTTTTGGGGTGTACACATTTGTGGTTGGGCATTTCCTTCCAAGGCCCTTGATGCATGTCATTTAGTAACGTTGAGTATTCTTCAAAAAATGCAATACAGCCAGATTTTATCATATTCAAGAGTTGTTTTTGTTTCTGTGTTGAAAGGTTATGATATTATAGTCTTCATGTTCGTGGTTTGTGCCTTAATGCTTGAAAAACTGGTATCCACTCTTACACCGTATGAACAAATATAGCGCCAATGTGTCATTGACGTTTATAGAGAAGTTTTATATAAACGTTGTACTCCGCATTTTTGTGGATTGTTTTATTACTTTTAGTTATATTTCAAACAAACACTTGATCAGAGATTTTAGTTCCTCGGCTAGAGAGATTATAAATATTTTGCCTATTTGACGATAGAGTATACCAATTACAAACACAGATATATAACATGAATGAAAACATGTACGTGTTTCTCAGCTTAAACAAGAGGTGTTGAACTTAAGTTTTTAAATGATAGGCTCTCATGTTAACCCATTTTTGCCTAGTGGACTCTCCCATCCTTCAAAATTGGATCAATTTATTTCCAAAATTAGGGATGTCTAGTATATTCATTTTTTATATTTAGAATATTTCATACAGGAATTCCTTAAAGCAAACAGCGCAGACCCTGATGAGACGCCGTTCATGCGGCGTCTCATGTGGTTCTACGCTGTTTGCCAAGGTCTTTTTTCTAGACGCTAGGCATAAATAAGGTAGGCTACAACTTTGCGAAAGTATTTTAATGTTAGATTCTTATTTTAAGCTTCAATTTTAATAAGCATAGAAAAATCATGCTCACAATGAAGAAAACGATATCGATCATTTTTAAGGGTTAAAAGGTTATTTGACAGGGGTCTTTAATATTACGCTTTTCTAATAGGGAAAACCTATTTTAAGAGATTCTGTCATTTTAAAGTACGTCAAAGGGAAGTTATACTATATTCATCATATATGTTTTTCTTATGATTCCGTAGACACAGTGTTGCAAGTTTTCTTTTCTGCTTAAAACACTCAACCTGAATGCATTTTTCCTTACAATTTAAAACAGCACATGTTAAACTTATGTTATGCTTATTATAAGTTGCTACATTTAAAAACATGGAATTTTCGGGGAATCAGTCATTTGAGTGGTTTACTCGTTTTAATATTTTTTGCATATTCTTAGTGAGGGCAAGAGGTGAGATGTTTATTGCAATTAACGGTGCGTGTGACCGTATACAATAAACTATCGTTACAGCACTATCATCATAACGCATTTAAAGCGGGTATATACGATTTTTATATGTGCTGAATTGTAAAATAATGATACAAATATGTTATAATAACACACAATATGCAAGAAAAATGATACATTTAAGACGAATTTCATAAAATGCAGCAAATACAAATTAGCGCCCCGAGCCGATTGTGACGAAGATAATTCGTAATTATTTTCCTACAATAACCGATGCATTCGTCTTTTTAGTAAGTGTTCGTGTGTCGTATGAATCGATATCGCTGCAGGAATTTCAAATGAACCGTTAAACTAAATTTAGATTCACATCGTACATGCATGATATACATGCTGGCGAATTCGGCTGTACAGCCTTTTTCGATATCAGAATTAAATATCTGGCTTATTTAGCATTTTTCGACACATGTTCTTCTTAACTTTTATTTTAGTTTATATTGAAATATATGTATAATAAGTTTTTTACACCTTTTATATTAATTAATAAATATTTGACAAGATCGTATATACCCGCTTTAAAACACAACTAGGATGCCTAGACCTCAGGTTTAGTTGGTGCAGTCTCAACATTAGCCGCTTCTCACATGGTGTGTGCGTTATTTTTCCCAAAAGGAAGCCGTTCATCTTTGGTGTGCGACAGATAAATTTTCAAGATGAATGGTCAAAACAAATTTGGTTAATGTCTTTCTTTGATGACTGCGAAGACCTGTTTACACAACACTTCGCTTATTAATTTTTCTTTGAAAAATTGCACAGTCCATGGTTCAAAGTGATCGATGAATAAATCTCACTAAGGGATGAATAGAGAAATAGAACAACTTCAAATCTGATCGTTCATCATTCGATTATTTCCTCTTTTTTGCGAAACAGAAACTTCGTGCTCAGGAAAGACATTATACTAATAATATCTTTTACAAATATTTAACTTTTTTCTTTTTAAAGGTGTCATCAAACTGACCCGCTGTGTTCGCATCTTCTGGTGATGCAAGTTTATATAAATATAATATAATATAATATAATATACCGGTAATAAAGCTACCATCCGACCGCACATGCAAAGAACAGAGAGCATTATTGTAATAAAAATTGTCATTTTATAATACGATCACAATATGCCTTAATATTTTATTATTAGGCAAACCAATTGGAATCATTGCGTGTCTGTTAATACCATGGAATACCAAGGAATATCATTGTTTAACATGAATTGATATCGGAGCATTGATATCTATGACATACAAAATGTCATCTGACGCGTTCATTGATTCACAGCATAGGCGGTTTCGGGGGGGGGGGCGGTAGCGGCGTACGCCCCCCGTCCCTAAAATCGCCGAAGTAAAGTCAATTCATTTGATGTTTCACACTTAACTAGATTTAAATCGAATTTTTAAACTTGTCAAAGCCTTTAAAATCACAAACATTGTTGAGCTTCCGGGGGGGGGGGCTTCGCCACCTCCCCCCGGACCCCCTAAACGTTAAACTATGAATTGTTGGCATTATAAGGAGGTACTTTGATGAAGGTATATAAGGCTTCAAAATCACTAAAATCTTGGAGCTTACGGGGGGAGGGGGGGGGGGCTTCGCCCCCTGCACTCCCTAGCAGTGCTTTTCCCTGGACCCTCAGCAAATCTTTTAATATCTCATCCCCCCACCCTAACCAGAAATCCTTGATCCGCCCCTGGACAGAACAGTGAACGCCGTTCAACAACATCCTTTGTGTTCATGTTCCGGATCACATTTTCTTATATTTGTTCGGCTTACTAGTGAAACCTGGGTATCAAACGCTGTTAAATGTGGGCAATCATGTTGAACATATGTCGGCGATAGGTGAATGGTCGCTAACGAATGCAATCAAAGTGAATCTTTTAATTAAAGCGCACTGTTTCTTACGATCAATCTTACTAGTGTAACACAATTAAATGTTTGAATCATACGGTATTTGAAAAGTGTATTGATGTTTTATCAAACATTTTATGTTGTCATATTTATATTTAGATTAAACTTATGTTTTATGTATTTGCTACAAATAACATTGACGCTAAGCCTTGACCCAATGTTCCTCATATGCAATCAACATTTTACCACATGTTGTTTTTCTAGGTGATTTATGTGAACAATGACCATTACAATTATGTTTTAGCAAAGTAACTATTGCAGTCATGTATTGTCGCATTAACTAGTGCAGTCATGCAGTAATGTATCGGCATTATCATAATCATCATCAGCATCGTCATCATCGTCGTCATCGTCATCATCATCATTATTATCATCATCAACAGTTTAATCATCATCGTCAGCAGCAGCATCATCAGCAGCAGCAGTATCAGCAGCATCAGCAGCAGCAGCAGCAAACGAGTATCTATTTAGGTGTAGTTTTTTTCCGCATCCGAGAGTTTTCGTATGTTGAGGGGGGGGGGGGGCTTTAATTCGTAAATTCAATTAAGGATCGAACGCAGTCATAATATTTGATAGTGCCTGTTAAACAACCAACGCTTATTGGAAAAGCCAATGTAAACCGTGTGAATTAAGCACATATTTACCAAACCTTAAGTAATTGTTTAAACATCTGCACGCCGCACTGGTGTGATGAGTGGATTATAACAACGCTGCTCAAATATAGAAATTCCGTTATATCAGGGATTTATAATTACTCATTTTTCTGTAAATAAGAGCCTATATTACAGTTAGTTTAAGAGAAATTTACTGCTTTTTCTCAGATATATACTCAGACAAGTTCGGCTGCACCAGAAGAGCATAAACCTTAGTATAGATTGTGGGCTTTTATTTACCAAAACGACAGTAAGACACAGCATAAATGTACTAGGCAAATAAAGACATACACGCTAAAGATCCATCAATGAACACAAATACGTGTTATTTTGAGTTCCCGTCGATTCTCGCGGCCCCACTGATTTCCGACACGTGATAAAACAGGTCGTCGGTTCATCAATATTAACGGTCTAAATAGGCATTGTTCTTCTGAGTAGTCACTGATTTACTTGTAAACAATAGGCATTGTTCTTCTGAGTAGTCACTGATTTACTTGTAAACTATATACAATTAATATAAAATAGCAGGTAAGACACATTACGAATACTAGTACATAAATTCTACTTCGCGCATATTGATACACCAGTTTATTTTGATGCATTCGAAAGATTTACATCTCATTTGACAATTGCTTTCACACGACCTTTGGGGCAGACAACTCTCTTGGTTAATTGAATTCGATTTGTTTTTGGCTTTGAAGAATGTAAAGATCTGTCAAAATGGCGCATCGTTCGTTTTCCGTTCTTAAAATTTTTCACAGTTCACGTGTTTTTCTCGTGGTGTGATTAGATATTTCTTAGCTATGAATTGATTGATGAAATTTGTCTCACACCAGCGTAAACAAATTGTCCAAATGGATTAGAAAACCCATTAAACATGTCATATATGATTAGTCCATATTGCAATAAAAATATGGTATCTACCGCAATGCTTAATCGGGTTTTCAGCGACTGCAGTTGCACTGTGTAAAAAAATAAGACAACGAACGAGTTCGATAAAGCTTCATGTGCCTTATTTGTCATCATGGAGTAGAAAACAAAGACATGCATACGAATGCTCATCAATACTTTACATCTTATGTGTTTTAATATATGAGACTCGCGTTAGGAAAATCTGCCTTTATACAAGTGCGAAAAGTGTAGGCCCAGATTAGCGTGTACCATCCGCACATGTTTATGTTGGACGATAATTTACGCACATGCACTAAGGCCGGTTTTCCAAGAACGCGGCTCATTACTTTACATTTATTATGTTTTAACCCATTTATGCCCAGTGGACTCTCCCATCCTTCTAAATTGGATCAATTTATTTCCAAAATAAGGGGTGTCAAGTATATTTATTTCTATATTTAGAATATTCCATAAAGAAATTCATTTAAGCAAACAGCGCAGACCCAGATGAGACGCCGCATTATTGGTATTACACCCATAGTAACAAACATTTATTGGCGTAATACCCATTACAGTAATGTATGGGCGTATAAATTAAATCATTTTTTGGAGAAATACCAAATACAGTCATTTATTTGCGTAGTACCCTTACATTCTGTTATGAGTGTTATACCAATTCAAATAATTTTTGGGTGTAACACCCATAATAATCATTTATGGGCGTAATGCCCATTACAATCATTTATGGGCGTAATACCCATAGAGTTTTTTAAGAGCGTAATACCCATTACAATCATTTATGGGCGTAATACGTATTACAGTCATGTATGGGCAGAATACCCATTACAATCATTTATGGGTGTAATACCCATTACAATCATGAATGGTTGTAATACCCTAAGAGTTATTTATGAGCGTAATACCCATTACAATCATTTATGGGTGTAATACACATTACAATCATTTATGGGCGTAATACCCATTACAGTCATTCATAAGAAAAATAACCAGATAAATCATTTATTGGCATAAAAGCCTTGAGAATAACATGTTTCTAAACTTCAATATGTCTGTACAGAAGTTGTATAGGTACATGGCTACACTTTCGACAATTAACGATGGGGAAGTACATTTATTCGATAAAGTCGATGGCTATAAACATAATAACCTTTGTCAAACTTCCTTCCGGAATTCCGGCGCTCTCACAATTGGTGTTCAGACTTCCGTATTGACAAAGGCGCTTGTAATCGAACATCAACCGTGTGTTGGTGTAAGAGCTTTCATTAAGTGTACGTAAATAGCACTGGTAGGCAGCACCGGTGGGTGTATTGAAAAACACTGTTGATTTTAAATGAAAGATTATTACACATGGAATTACCATTGTCAATACGTTTATCGTCTACAAACATGACGCGTATAGTTAATCACGTCACAATAGGATCATCTTGTGCAGACAGGCTTACATGGAAAAATAACCATAATAAAATCGAAATCTGAAACCTCAATAAGTCAGTACCGAAGTTACATAGTAACATGAACACAAAACGTCAGTAAACAATTGTGGAAACACTTAATCGATGAAGTCAATAACTTTAACCCTAATGACGGTTGTCCAACATCCTTGCGTAATTTCGGCACTGAAATTCTTGGTTTCCAGTTTTCCGTATTAGCAAAGGCTCTTGTAATTATTTGCAATGTGTTCAAAATGCAGCGGCTAGTTGGAGGGTAGACAGATAGGTATGAAGGTAGGTACGTAGGATAGGTAGGTACGTATGTACGTAGTCAAGTACGTAGGTATATGCGTCAGTAGGTCGTTACGCAGATACGTACCTAGGTGCATTGGCTCGTAGGTATCACGTAGGTAGGTAATTACGTAGGTACGCACTTAAGTGCATTGGTTTGAAGTGAGATACGTAGGCAGGTACGTAGGCAGGTACGTAGGTAGGTACGTAGGTAGGTAATTACGTACGTGCGTACATAGGTTCATACGCTCGTAGGTAGGTACGTTAGTAGGTGCTTACCTAGGTACGTAGGCTCGTAGTACGAAGGTAGGTACGAAGGTAGGTACGAGGGTAGGTACGAAGGTAGGTATGATGTTAGGTACGAAGGTAGGTATGAAAGTAGGTACGAAGGTAGGTATGAAGGTAGGTACGAAGGTAGGGTATGAAGGTAGGTACGAAGGTAATGTATGGAGGTAGGTACGAAGGTAAGGTATGAAGGTAGGTACGAAGGTAAGGTATGAAGGTAGGTACGAAGGTAATGTATGATGGTAGGTACGAAGGTAGGTATGAAAGTAGGTACGAAGGTAGGTATGAAAGTAGGTACGAAGGTAGGTATGATGGTAGGTACGAAGATAGGTATGATGTTAGGTACGAAGGTAGGTATGAAGGTAGGTACGAAGGTAATGTATGAAGGTAGGTACGAAGGTAATGTATGATGGTAGGTACGAAGGTAGGTATGAAAGTAGGTATGATGGTAGGTACGAAGGTAGGTATGAAGGTAGGTACGAAGGTAATGTATGATGGTAGGTACGAAGGTAGGTATGAAAGTAGGTATGATGTTAGGTACGAAGGTAGGTACGAAGGTAGGTACGAAGGTAATGTATGATGGTAGGTACGAAGGTAATGTATGAAGGTAGGTACGAAGGTAGGTATGAAAGTAGGTACGAAGGTAATGTATGAAGGTAGGTACGAAGGTAGGTATGAAGGTAGGTACGAAGGTAGGTATGAAGGTAGGTACGAAGGAAATGTATGAAAGTAGGTACGAAGGTAGGTATGAAGGTAGGTACGAAGGTAATGTATGAAAGTAGGTACGAAGGTAGGTATGAAAGTAGGTACGAAGGTAGGTATGAAGGTAGGTACGAAGGTAATGTATGAAAGTAGGTACGAAGGTAGGTATGAAAGTAGGTACGAAGGTAGGTATGAAGGTAGGTACGAAGGTAATGTATGAAAGTAGGTACGAAGGTAATGTATGAAGGTAGGTACGAAGGTAATGTATGAAAGTAGGTACGAAGGTAGGTATGAAAGTAGGTACGAAGGTAGGTATGAAGGTAGGTACGAAGGTAGGTATGAAGGTAGGTACGAAGGTAAGGTATGAAGGTAGGTACGAAGGTAATGTATGAAGGTAGGTACGAAGGTAGGTATGAAAGTAGGTACGAAGGTAGGTATGAAGGTAGGTACGAAGGTAAGGTATGAAGGTAGGTACGAAGGTATATATGAAGGTAGGTACGAAGGTAGGTATGAAAGTAGGTACGAAGGTAATGTATGAAGGTAGGTACGAAGGTAATGTATGAAAGTAGGTACGAAGGTAATGTATGAAGGTAGGTATGATGGTAATGTATGAAGGTAGGTACGAAGGTAAGGTATGAAGGTAGGTACGAAGGTAATGTATGAAGGTAGGTACGAAGGTAGGTATGAAAGTAGGTACGAAGGTAATGTATGAAGGTAGGTACGAAGGTAATGTATGAAAGTAGGTACGAAGGTAATGTATGAAAGTAGGTATGATGGTAGGTACGAGGGTAGGTATGATGGTAGGTACGAGGGTAGGTACGAAGGTAGGTATGAAGGTAGGTACGAAGGTAGGTATGAAGGTAGGTACGAAGGTAATGTATGAAGGTAGGTACGAAGGTAGGTATGAAGGTAGGTACGAAGGTAATGTATGAAGGTAGGTACGAAGGTAGGTATGAAGGTAGGTACGAAGGTAATGTATGGAGGTAGGTACGAAGGTAGGTATGAAGGTAGGTACGAAGGTAATGTATGAAGGTAGGTACGAAGGTAGGTATGATGGTAGGTACGAGGGTAGGTATGATGGTAGGTACGAGGGTAGGTACGAAGGTAGGTACGAGGGTAGGTACGAAGGTAATGTATGAAGGTAGGTACGAAGGTAGGTATGATGGTAGGTATGAAAGTAGGTACGAAGGTAATGTATGAAAGTAGGTACGAAGGTAGGTATGAAGGTAGGTACGAAGGTAATGTATGAAGGTAGGTACGAAGGTAATGTATGAAGGTAGGTACGAAGGTAGGTATGAAGGTAGGTACGAAGGTAATGTATGAAGGTAGGTACGAAGGTAATGTATGAAGGTAGGTACGAAGGTAGGTATGAAGGTAGGTACGAAGGTAATGTATGGAGGTAGGTACGAAGGTAGGTATGAAGGTAGGTACGAAGGTAGGTATGATGGTAGGTATGAAAGTAGGTACGAAGGTAATGTATGAAAGTAGGTACGAAGGTAGGTATGAAGGTAGGTACGAAGGTAGGTATGAAAGTAGGTATGATGGTAGGTACGAAAGTAGGTATGAAAGTAGGTATGAAAGTAGGTATGAAGGTAGGTATGATGGTAGGTATGAAGGTAGGTATGATGTTAGGTACGAAGGTAGGTATGAAAGTAGGTATGAAAGTAGGTATGAAGGTAGGTATGATGGTAGGTATGAAGGTAGGTATGATGTTAGGTACGAAGGTAGGTATGATGTTAGGTACGAAGGTAATGTATGATGGTAGGTACGAAGGTAGGTATGATGGTAGGTACGAGGGTAGGTTTGAAAGTAGGTATGATGGTAGGTACGAAGGTAGGTATGAAGGTAGGTACGTAGGTAGGTATGAAGGTAGGTACGAAGGTAGGTATGAAGGTAGGTATGAAGGTAGGTATGAAGGTAGGTACGTAGGTAGGTATGAAGGTAGGTATGAAGGTAGGTATGAAGGTAGGTATGAAGGTAGGTATGAAGGTAGGTATGAAGGTAGGTATGAAGGTAGGTATGAAGGTAGGTACGAAGGTAGGTATGATGGTAGGTATGAAAGTAGGTATGATGGTAGGTACGAAGGTAGGTATGAAAGTAGGTACGAAGGTAGGTATGATGGTAGGTACGAAGGTAGGTATGATGGTAGGTATGAAAGTAGGTATGATGTTAGGTACGAAGGTAGGTATGAAAGTAGGTATGAAGGTAGGTACGAGGGTAGGTACGAAGGTAGGTATGAAAGTAGGTACGAAGGTAGGTATGAAAGTAGGTACGAAGGTAGGTATGAGGGTAGGTACGAAGGTAATGTATGAAGGTAGGTATGAAGGTAGGCATGAAGGTAGGTACGAAGGTAATGTATGATGGTAGGTACGAAGGTAGGTATGATGGTAGGTACGAAGGTAGGTATGATGGTAGGTACGAAGGTAATGTATGAAGGTAGGTACGAAGGTAATGTATGAAAGTAGGTACGAAGGTAATGTATGAAGGTAGGTACGAAGGTAATGTATGAAGGTAGGTACGAAGGAAGGTATGAAGGTAGGTACGAAGGTAAGTATGAAGGTAGGTATGAAGGTAGGTATGAAGGTAGGTACGAAGGTAGGTATGAAGGTAGGTACGAAGGTAGGTATGAAGGTAGGTATGAAGGTAGGTATGAAAGTAGGTACGAAGGTAAGGTATGAAGGTAGGTACGAAGGTAATGTATGAAGGTAGGTATGAAGGTAGGTATGAAGGTAGGTACGAAGGTAATGTATGAAGGTAGGTATGAAGGTAGGTATGAAAGTAGGTACGAAGGTAAGGTATGAAGGTAGGTACGAAGGTAATGTATGAAGGTAGGTATGAAGGTAATGTATGAAAGTAGGTACGAAGGTAGGTATGAAAGTAGGTACGAAGGTAGGTATGAAGGTAGGTACGAAGGTAGGTATGAAAGTAGGTACGAAGGTAGGTATGAAGGTAGGTACGAAGGTAGGTATGAAAGTAGGTACGAAGGTAAGGTATGAAGGTAGGTACGAAGGTAATGTATGAAGGTAGGTACGAAGGTAAGGTATGAAGGTAGGTACGAAGGTAATGTATGAAGGTAGGTACGAAGGTAAGGTATGAAGGTAGGTACGAAGGTAATGTATGATGGTAGGTACGAAGGTAATGTATGAAGGTAGGTACGAAGGTAAGGTATGAAGGTAGGTACGAAGGTAGGTATGAAGGTAGGTACGAAGGTAGGTATGAAGGTAGGTATGAAGGTAGGTACGAAGGTAGGTATGAAGGTAGGTATGAAGGTAGGTACGAAGGTAGGTATGATGGTAGGTATGAAAGTAGGTACGAAGGTAATGTATGAAGGTAGGTACGAAGGTAAGGTATGAAGGTAGGTACGAAGGTAGGTATGAAGGTAGGTATGAAGGTAGGTACGAAGGTAGGTATGATGGTAGGTACGAAGGTAGGTATGAAGGTAGGTACGAAGGTAGGTATAAAAGTAGGTACGAAGGTAATGTATGAAGGTAGGTACGAAGGTAATGTATGAAGGTAGGTACGAAGGTAATGTATGAAGGTAGGTACGAAGGTAGGTATGAAGGTAGGTACGAAGGTAATGTATGATGGTAGGTACGAAGGTAGGTATGATGGTAGGTACGAAGGTAGGTATGAAAGTAGGTACGAAGGTAATGTATGAAGGTAGGTACGAAGGTAATGTATGGAGGTAGGTACGAAGGTAGGTATGAAGGTAGGTATGAAGGTAGGTACGAAGGTAAGGTATGAAAGTAGGTACGAAGGTAGGTATGAAGGTAGGTATGAAGGTAGGTATGAAGGTAGGTATGAAGGTAGGTATGAAGGTAGGTATGAAGGTAGGTATGAAGGTAGGTACGAAGGTAATGTATGAAGGTAGGTACGAAGGTAAGGTATGAAAGTAGGTACGAAGGTAAGGTATGAAGGTAGGTACGAAGGTAAGGTATGAAGGTAGGTACGAAGGTAATGTATGATGGTAGGTACGAAGGTAGGTATGAAAGTAGGTACGAAGGTAATGTATGAAGGTAGGTACGAAGGTAGGTATGATGTTAGGTACGAAGGTAGGTATGAAGGTAGGTACGAAGGTAATGTATGAAGGTAGGTACGAAGGTAATGTATGATGGTAGGTACGAAGGTAGGTATGAAAGTAGGTATGATGGTAGGTACGAAGGTAGGTATGAAGGTAGGTACGAAGGTAATGTATGATGGTAGGTACGAAGGTAGGTATGAAAGTAGGTATGATGTTAGGTACGAAGGTAGGTACGAAGGTAGGTACGAAGGTAATGTATGATGGTAGGTATGAAGGTAGGTATGAAAGTAGGTATGATGGTAGGTACGAAGGTAGGTACGAAGGTAGGTATGATGGTAGGTACGAAGGTAGGTATGATGGTAGGTACGAAGGTAGGTATGAAAGTAGGTACGAAGGTAATGTATGAAAGTAGGTATGAAGGTAGGTATGATGGTAGGTACGAAGGTAGGTATGATGGTAGGTACGAGGGTAGGTACGAAGGTAGGTATGATGGTAGGTACGAAGGTAGGTATGAAAGTAGGTACGAAGGTAGGTACGAAGGTAGGTATGAAAGTAGGTACGAAGGTAGGTATGAAAGTAGGTACGAAGGTAGGTATGATGTTAGGTACGAAGGTAAGGTATGGAGGTAGGTTCGAAGGTAAGGTATGAAGGTAGGTACGAAGGTAGGTACGTATGTGTGTATGTTTATGCTGGACGCCTTTATTACGTATACATAACGGAAGAGTTAATCAGCATGCCCTATGTAGTAAATGATCTTATTGTGTGTCTGAATATTCCAAACTGCATACAATCCCAATAGTTAATTTCAAGTCAAGTATCAAATGCTTATAAACCAGTTTTTGTTGCTTCAGTTGCGATATTTAGATTTTTTTTCATCAAAGAAACTCTTCTTTGGTGTGCGATTAATAACCTTCAAGATGAATGTTCAAAACAAATTCGATGTGTATCTTTCTTTGATGAAAATTTTTAAGATCTGTCAACAGAGCACATTATATGCTTGCCATTTTATTTCTTTTAACAGTTCAATGTCCGAAATTTTTGGTGCATAACTTTCACATAAGGATGAATAAAGAAATAGAAGAGATATAAATGTGAGCGTAAATAATTATATTATCTCCACACATTTGCGAAACATAAATCTCGTGATTTGATGAACATGCAATAAGTTAAACATGTGCTACCATTTAAATGAGGTTGACCTCTTTTGTACTGTGTATTTATATGTCACCATTTTTAATATGCGTTTTAGCATATTCTAATGTATAACAAGGGCAAGGAAAACAGCATAATATAGTATTTCTTTTTTTATAACTATTTTTTTTTTTGTCATAAAACACAGTGAGTTTATGCAGCCTCTTTATCCGGTGATACGAAGTGTTTGGCGATGTTGTTTTTCTTTTATCTTAACCTTTCTTTCATTGTCAATTTGAACGATATTGACATTAGTGTAGTTTGCTTAATGCATTGTCTTTACAAACGTGTACAATATTCAAGCACCGTCAAAATGCTAGAAATTGTACTCAGCATGATAGTGCTAATGTTTAGATCAACTTATTCGATCTTTGAAACTTTGTTTAGCATTATTGTACTTATTTACATTTAACCATTCAATGTTTTTTATGTTCTTAATTCCAGAATGCTTGAAGGACATAGTACGGAACTGCAGCGTAGGAAAGTTCCAAATAGATGACGTCATCATCCGTCAGGGGGAGATTGGCGACTGGTATGTACATGTAACTTGCGTTTCGGGAAAATCCTATGATGGTAAAAGTTCAAAGTTGAAAGTGACTGATATGTTCTGTTCATCTTAAGTACTTATATTCAATAATGTATTTATCCTAAATTCCATGAGGAATGTTCTTAATTTAAAATATGTTTATGTTAATATCAAGTATCTCTTTATGATACTTTCTGCCGGATCGTACACAACCAATAAATCACGATAAATTTATAAGAAAATGGAAATGAAAAAGGAACAAAAGAGTAGGACATATTATAAGGGGATAGCGCATACAAACGGAAGAGCAACACAGTCAAACAGGGCGGTGAAAACACATGAAAATGTCCTCCCCCTCCCCTTAAATTCCACTTAAGCTATATCCTAACTCACATTATGCTCTGTGCACACTAATTCAACGATTCCACGTATAAATGTTGTTGTTGTTGTTGTTTTCCTTTTGTATTTAAGACTTTCAGCTGTACATATTAGCTATGAATACCTGTGTTATGTATCAATGTGTTTATATGAGTCGTGTTCTGAGAAAACTGGGCATAAGGCATATGCGTAAAGTGTCGTCCTAGATTAGCCTGTGCAGTCCGCACAGTCCGCACAGGCTAATCAGGGACGACACTTTCCACTTAAACTAGATTTTCGGTAAAAAGGGACTTCCTTAAAACGAAAAATACCATTAAAGCGGAAAGTGTCGTCCCTGATTAGCCTGTGCGGACTGCACAGGCTAATTTGGGATGACACTTAAAGAGATCTTTTCACGCTTTGGTAAATTGACAAAATTGAAAAAAGTTTTTTCAGATTCGCAAATTTTCGTTTTAGTTATGATATTTGTGAGGAAACAGTAATACTGGACATTTACCATGGTCTAATATAGCCATTATATGCATCTTTTGACGATTTTAAAACCTAAAAGTTATAAAGCGTTGCAACGCGAAACGATTGAATAATTTGGAGAGTTCTGTTTTTGTCGTCAAATTTTGTGAAACTACGAAGATTGCTTATATAACGTATAAAATACGTCAAGTATGTGTACTTGGCGGAATAGCTCAGTAGGTTAAAGCGTTTTTACTTCAGGACTCTGGCAGGACTCCAGGGGTCACTGGTTCGAAACCTGGTCCGGGCAATGTTCTTTTCCTTTTTTTAATTTTATTCTTGATTTTTTACTGGAGCTTTTACGATCCAATGTTTACATTTATCGATATAAAACATTTAATGAATAAGTTAAAAAATGCCAAAATCTGTGAAAAGGCCCCTTTAACGCACATGCATTTTGCCCATTTTTCACAGAACAAGACACATATAATAATCTTTCCACAATTGCACAGTTTCTACATTATTCTGGCGGGTAAGATCTCCATATTCATCATCAACAAGGACAGAGAGGGGACCGGAAGCAGCGACGAGCAGTCTGCATATGACGTCATCGGTAGCCTTGACAGTGAAGGAAATCTGGACCGGAGCAAATTGGGCAACTTTGTCACAAGTCTTGGTGAGTGGACACAGTCAGGAAGAGTTTTGTATAAGTATGCACTAGTGGAAAAATGTGAAGTGTTCAAGTGATATACGTTCTACAATCTAAATTGACTTACTTTGGAGTGCACAGAGTTAGGTGTTTTGTGCTGTATACAAACTTTGCAAAGTCTGTCTACAAAATAGATAAATTTGTTGAATACATTCATTAAACATGACTACCAGTACAAAATGAAGTGGGTCCGTTAGCACGCAAATTCGAACCTCTTTATAAATTGTATTTGATTAACTATTGTCTAATTATGCTCTGATTAGTTAAAAAAAGACTTGATTTAACACACAGGATCTGGATTTCCGTTCGGCGAAGTGGCGCTCGTTTCCGACGACGCCGTACGTACGGCTACGATTATTGCCGAAGAGGAAACGGACTTGCTCGTGGTCGATCGGGCCCTCTACAATCGAGCGGTCCGAGATGTCCTCGCGGCGGAGTTCGAGGAAAAGCAGTTCTTTATCAAGCACAACGACATGTTTTCCTCGTGGATTCCTAAGTACCGGAAGCAACTAGCGATGGCTATGTACAAAGAGACGTTTCCGTATGAATCGGTGCTAGTTCGACAGGGTGACACCGTTCAAAACATTTACTTTATTGTCAGGTAAATGTACGAATGTGATTATAACATACCATCGCATGTGGCGTACTCATATGTATTTGCGCACTGTGTGATCAAGCAAACACGCGCAGTCCATTGACGCCATTTCGCTTTAATGTGTGAAATCATTGTATGTCTAGCTCGTGTTTAAGCCTGACTTATTTCTACTAAACACAATTTAAGGTAATATTCATTGTACAAAGATATTCTACTTTACAGCATTGTTACTTTCTATAAGCTATTTTGCAGCAAACCTATCAAGTATTCGAGAAATAGTTCTCGTTATAGAACTAATGTTGTGAAATATTTCATTAAGGCTCTAGCAAATCAGGCAACACAACAATATGTTCCGTTGTTCTTGTACGGATTGTGGTTCGTTTTACGGGTGTGTTTTGTCTATTGCCATCATTTGATTCACTGAACGTGTTTATATAATGACTAGTTATTAATTCAAAGCGCTGTAGGCGCTGAAGGCCTGGGGCTAGGTTTAGTGTGACATTAAATGCATTTACGATGTTTTGTCTGAATTTCTACCTTTGTCCGAATTTATACGGGTTGACCCTAGCGGTTGAGTGCAGAAGCTCAGAGACTGTAAGACAAGACAATAGTTGTGTATATACTACAGTGTTCATATACGGTGGAGAACAATACGATACTGGTTGTGGGAACCATAACCTTTTGTTCAACTCTACAGATCTGGTAGAGGTTCGCCTACATAGGCGGTGAAAATATACAACAACAACAACATGGCGGCAAAAAACTGTTATTGTTGGCGTCAAATAAATCACGTTCAATAGCCTAAAAAAGCTTTCTATTACATAATTAACAGATCAGGAAAACACTCATACTTCCTTTGTAATGTGTAAACAAAAGAAAATCCACTTAAGCCCAAGTCTCACTTTTGCCGGTAGAGCCCCGGTCCATCCCGGTTTGCTAACGCCGGTTCACCGGCGAGGACCGGGATGATTCGTAGCATTTGTTTTACGCAGTCACACTATTTCCCGGTGCCGCCCCGGTTGAAGTCGGTCAACAGCCCGGAAGAGTCCCGGTCTACCCGGACTGGCTACGGTTTATACCCGTGAAGCACCGGCAGAGCCCCGGTTGTCGCCGGTAGTACCCCGGTGAAAGCCAGCAGCGTCCCGGCATAGTCCCGATTGTCGCCGGTAGTGCCCCGATGAAAGCCGGCAGAGACCCGCTATACCGTAACACCGCCGGCACTCACCGTGTCTATACCGGCATCTGACCCCGGCAGAGCTACGGCAACTCCCCGGTTTTACCCCGGTCGTCGCCGGTAATGCCCCGGCGGAGCCCCGGTGAATGCCGGTGGCGTTCCGGCAGAGCGCCTATTTTCTTATATACCGTAGCTATACCGGGACTCTAACGGCATTCACCGGGGCGTTGCCGTAGCTCTGCCGGGGTCTGTATGGGTCCCGGTGGAGCTACGGTGCCGTCCCGGTTGTTTCCTGTGCCATCCCGGTTGTTCCCGGTGCCGCGCCGGTCGTTGCCGGTCCTTCCCGGTGACTCCCGGTTCATCGCGGAGGTATTAAAGATTTTAATACTTCCCGGAGAGCCCCGGTTTTCCCCGGTGCATCCCGATCGTCCCCGATGGAGCCCCGGTTCATCCCGGTAGAGCCACGGTTCAGCCCGGTAGATACCGGATCACGCAAGGGGCTCCGCCGGAATCATGTTGAGACTGGGACTTTACCCTGATAAAGAACGGTGTACAGATTGTGTACGTTGTCTCACGTAGAACTTTTTTCGCTCAATTTGCGCGCTCGATCTGCGCAGTGAAATATCATATCCGGTAACTTCGTATATTTCCGAGAATTATCATGAATATTTATTGTGTTTTTTTTTCATTTTCTTTTTTTCTTGAATGTCTCGTTAACGCAAAATAAAAGACAATATCTTAAAATATGTTTATAAATACCAAATGTTATGTCTCCAAAAAATATATCAGAAAAAAAGTATTCTTACTGTCTCCGTAGACACTCGTATCTTTTCGGCCTAGACCGTCAAGTGAGGAACTTATTCTCGCATGAATATGCAAACAATAATAAAAACTATGTCGTAGACAATGCATAACAATTTTGCTTAAATACTATGTTTTTACACGTTGTAAAACACTGTCATGTTATGTAGTGATGTTCTGTATTTACAAGGCGGGTTATTGAGATCTGCGAAGAACTTCTTTGATAGCGCATGAATTACCGCCAAGTGGTAAATCGGACTTTTGGGAATTCATTCATTCGTGGGTTTTGGCAGCCAGCCAATTCTGACTGTCTCAGAAATTTGTTTCATTGCTATGGCCTTAGGGCTTCGCCCCAGGCCAAAAACATACTTAAAATTTGTCTAAAAATAGAACACAATGAAACTCTAAATTCTTTTTTTAAGACTAGAAAATCCATCTGTTCGTTTCAGCGGTCAAGTTGAGATTCGAGCCGATATCAATATGCATCAGTCTCAATACCCAAAACTGTACCGACTACTAGAGGACGAACGTGAAAAGTAAGTTCCGTAATAGTTGGACAAATGCACAGGTTCTAGATGTGTACGTTAACGGATATACAGTAATATGGATCGATTGGTTATTGTCGACTCGGGTTCTACTTACATGTACCCCGGGTACGGTAAATATACTTAAACCTATCCGGTCGATATTAGACCAAGGTGCCTGAACCGCGTGACTTTTTCGGCTATGTGTGGGACAATCGGATGTAAACAAAACGTCGCTTCAGGTAACGTTTTTCATTATTTCTTCATTATTTCAAACCCATTTTCAAAAAAAAACAATGACGAGTGCCCGGTCATTGTAAAAAGACACAACTTTGTTAAGTTTGCGCAAAATTAATTAAGTATTTTTCCCAAAAAGTGCAACCGCGTGTTTGAAAACACATAAAGTGAAATGCTATGTGTGGTATATTTTTTGTCCAATCAACAAAAACATTGATTATAATATTGTCGAGGGTTTAAAAAATAGGGCGGACATTGTTATTCTTCAGAGATAAGCTACTTACATTGTATGTTTGCGCAAATACATCTAATTCGGAGTGTGTGTATATTAATGTTAAACTGCTATGTGTGGAACACATTTTTTAAATGCTATGTGTGGTATACAAGATCTGTCCTGAAAATATATCAAATTAACCAAATGTTACATTATTGAATACTGAAGTAATCGTGTAATGATTAAACAATTTATGTTTAACTGAACATAATTCTTATAAAAGCATACATGTTATGTTGAAATATATTATTTCTTTGTTTTACTTATTGTCTTTAAATAAATATAATGATTGATATTTCTGCCTGATTATTGAATTTGGTCCATTTTTTAATAAATGACAAAGAAAATAAGAGCACATGCTTTAAAATGGGTTTTACTTCTATTGTTTTTCAGACTTGAAAAGGATTAGTCGAAAGATCTGTAACGCTTTTGAGGTTCGAAGCTGTGTAAGAACTACATAAACACCATCAAACCACACGGAAGGTGATATGTGGCAAGTTAATTATCAAAACCACAGTGGCAGAGACAGGGACCCCGCTTCATTCTGTGATGTTTATGGAAAGCTATTTCAACTAACTATGCAAACCAAGGACCTATGTATAGGTCCCTGTGCAAACATACCATTTAACATGTATTTTTGCATAAGCAAGTGTGTGTATTGATATGTGTGAATATTTATGGGTTTTGTTTCTATGTTATTACTAAAATTGATTAGATGAATATTAAATCTGATTATGTGTGTAAATAAAACAGGTGTTTCATAAAAAATAACAATTTAAATCCAATGATGCTTGTTTGTGGTCTATTCCAATATCATCTCCATATGAACATCTTCGAATCCATAATGCTTGTTTGTGGTCTATTCCATTATTATCTCCATATGAATATCTTTAGTATATCAAAACTAACACGTCATTAATAATAACATTACTTTATAACTAGCATGCAAATTTAACAATAGAAATTAAAGCACCAAATACATAAAGAAGTACATTAGTATTCACAAAGAAATTGTAATCAGTCAATTTATGAATTTGCAAATCTTGCTATTCAAACATATGAATGCTCCAATTAAGTCATAACAAATGATCATCGCCAAAACGTCGTGACTTGTGGGGGTTATTATACCAACAAACATATTGAATTGCATCAATACTTCATTTACTCAAATTCAAATGAAATCTGAATAACTGAAAATAGTTGGAGATGTTTAATAAAAATACTCATTCGCCCCGGTCATGAAAGGGCGCTGCAAGATCTTGTTACCACTGCACCAAGTAATTAACATTAAATCATATAATGTTGTTCAATTTGTTGAAATGTCAAATTTTTATATAATGTTTACTTTGATTGTTTTCTTTCCCTGCAATACTTGCACCATCTGGTAATGAAACAAACAGTCATTTAAACTTTGGAATATTTACTATACATGTTTGTATATGACAACATTTCATTGATCAAGATATCAGTTCGTCTCTTGAAGGTGCTTCCAAAAATACTTTAATCTCCCTGAAAAGAACAAAATACAAATGAAATAAACTGTTAAACTTAAAAAAAAACATGCGTGATATATCAGATAGCTCAATAGGATTTAGATACAAATACATGATTTTCCAGAAAAAAAATGTTATTGATCCTAGTGTCTATTTGTTTAAAAATGCTATATGATCTCTTTATGCTTATTTAATAACTATCGTTACAGTCAAAAATGCCTACACATTCCTGCTAAAAAACACACAACTAACACTTAACGTTACAGTCAAAAATGCCTAAACATTCCTGCTAAAAAACACACAACTAACACTTTTTGTAGTTTTGTTGCAATAATATTCACATGACATCTTGCACAATCAATCCTTACAATTTTGTGTATTAAACAAGTGCATTAGTTGGCAGTAACAATTCACTGAAAATTCAACATTTTGTAACAATCAATTTTATAGAAACAAACAAGAAAAAGTTTGCCCAACGGAACTATTTTTCTGTCCGTGCGTGGGTGACTTTGTGTTAGGAGATCCCCGACCGTGTTTTGACCTCTCTGCCACACTGTTCGCAAACAAATGGCATTCTAAAAGTAAACAAAATATGAATATAAGTTATCGACAATCATGATAATTTTGAGTAACATGAACGTAGGAGTATCATATTTAAGGCGCGCAAAACACTACCACCAATGTTTATTGACCAACTTTTGTTATTCAGACAGACTTTAAATATTATTGAAGTTAATGTCATACCCAATCCCAATTAGATGTATTTGCGCAAACATACAATGTATGTAGCTTCTCTATGAAGAATTACAATGTCCGCCCTATTTTTTAAACCCTCGACAACATTGTAATCAACGTTTTTGTTGATCGAATAAAAAATATACTACACATAGCATTTCACTTCGTGCGTTTTCAAGCACCTGGTTGCACTTTTTGGAAAAATTACTTATTTAATTTAGCGCAAACTTACCAAAGTTGTGTCTTTTGACAATGACCGGGCACTCGTTTTTTTTTTTTTTGAAAATGGTTTTGAAATAATGAAGAACTTATCAAAAACGTTACCTGAAGCGACGTTTTGTTTACATCCGATTGTCCCACACATAGCCGAAAAAGTCACGTGGTTCAGGCACCTTGAGACTGTACCCGAGTTGTATTCCCGCTAAAAATTCGATGTCGTTAAACGCGCTAACGAATACCGTAAAACGATATTGTTTATCTTAAACAAAAACTTCTCTTAAAAACAGCATCAACGTGCTTTTTGATTATGAGATTCGATAATATAGAGGCCATTTAAAAGAAAGGTTAACATAAATGTGAATATAATCAATTTCACAAAAATTAGCCAACAACGACCCATTTAGCGTTAAATTTCACGGGTAAGTTATAGTTTATTTACCTTACCCGGGGTACATGTGCGTACATAAGAGTACCCGGGGTATATATAAGTACCCGAGTCGACAATGACCAATCGAGCCTAGGCATGTGTTTTGCATTCTATATTTCTATCGTCGTCTTATTATTTTGTACATTGAAAGCCAGACTAGCTTATCGTCTCATTGTGTTTACGCCTTTTGATGTTTACAGGACGATATGCTTATTCACGTGAATCAAATGCGTTTTGCCGACTTTAAATTCTTCTTCGATCGCATTTTCTTCAATGGTAATTCACCTGTTCGGACACACATCGTTTGCGGTTGGGAAAAGGACATTACATATATTTCTCAGTTTTTACCAATCATATGCCACTCTGTTTTGATTCCACACGAAAAAATTATATCATGCACAGTTCCATTTCCGTGTCAAAACTGCTAAACTTCTTTTCGTTTGACCTATTAAATTATTGCGGACTGCCCTTTGACCAGTTTTTGACATTTCCACAAATGTGCGTAAGCGTTTTTACTTAATGAATGATTCCTCCTTTGTTCACACCATAGTTCTTAGTTGGTTCATCATCTTTGTTCACCTGCTTGCCTCTTATACATACCGTAGCATGGTATTTACATACGAGTTGAAAAGCTTGATTTCGTTGGTGTAGTCTTATTCTTGAAGTTTCTTCGATGTGTCCCCTGTAGACAACTAAGTACCGTGTTCACCAACCCATTCTCAGACTGAAGTAACTTATGAAGAATATACTTAGAAAAGAATGTCATAAACTAAATGCCCTACAAGAAGAATGATGTAAATATAGGTGGTTCATGAGAAATCTGACTCAATATTAAAGAAATCCTTGCATATTTCAATTTAAAGAATTCCCTTTTCCTTTATTCTTAGACTTAAGACTGTTAATCGTTTGATTATTTCGGCCCTGGTTAAAACATGGCCTTCCTTGAGGTTAAATTGATAGCAATTGAAAATAACAAGAATAATAACAATACGTATAAAACGAAAACGCTTCTGACAACTAAAATGGGATACGTTGGTTACCTGATGTTGTTGGTAACCTTTAGAACATGTTTGGTTCTACTTGATAATTTACATCTAGACCCATTGTTCGTCTATATTGTTTCTCAAACGCATTCCACTCGATCGCGAAACATCTGTGTCTGATATAGAAATGTTACTGTAATATGATACTTTCACTCTCAGCCCTGATTAATTCCTTGTTATAGACTGATCAAGGAGAAACGGCAGCGGCGTCAACAACCGGAAGTGGAAAACATCCCGCCGCCGCTCAGAAAGAAGGACGCGCCTGTTAAGACCCTGAAAATGTGTTACCTCGGAAAGAACGAGTCGCTCGGTAAGTCGCTATGGTCAGTGCCATTGCATATGACCCGCGTTCTGAGAAAACTGGGCATAATGCATGTGCGTAAAGTGTCGTCCCATATTAGCCTGTGCAGTCTGCACAGGCTAATCAGGGACGACACTTTCCGCGTTTATGACATTTTTTCGTTTAAATGAAGTCTCTTCTTAGCAAAAAACCAATTTAGGCGGAAAGTATCGTCCCTGATTAGCCTGTGCGGACTGCACAAGAAAATCTGGGACGACGCTTTACGCACATGCATTATGAACAGTTTTATTAGAACACGACTCATATAACTGCATATATAATGCGCAAATTGTAGTTGTCATTAAATATAGAGTGTTATCAGGACAAAGCATACACATTGCGTTATTTGTTTATTATGATTATTTGTCATGTTGGTTTTGAATAATGCATTCCAGAATACTTAACATAGCGACAGAAGCACAACTATGCTAGGTATTATTTTTACTAAACTTGTCACATATAAATTTCAGTCTTATGTAGTTTAGACCATACTTTTATGTATAAATGTTTAGAAGGCATGGGGTTCAGCCAATCTCTACTAAAGTGGGTGAAACTGTTCTATAGTAATGCAAAAACTAGTGTTATTAATAATGGTTATTTCTCGGAATTCTTCGACATCAAAAAGGGAGTGAGGCAGGGTTGCCCCCTTTCGCCCTATCTGTTTATCTTATGTATTGAATTATTAGCGAATTATATAAGAAATGATACAAATATAAAAGGAATTTACATAGGCAATATTGAACTCAAACAAACATTATTTGCAGATGATGCATGTTTTCTTCTTGACGGCAGTCAAAAATCATTTGAATATTTAATTATGACCCTTGACAATTTTGCAACCATATCAGGTTTAAAATTGAATAACAATAAATGCTCTGTAATGAAACTAGGTGCACTTATGAGGAGAAATGTAAAATTCTGTCCACATAAAAAATTTGATTGGGAATGTGAAAGCGCGACCACACTTGGGATAACTATATTCAACACTACTAATCTAACGGTTGAACACAATATATGTAAAAAAATTCTGGAATTTGAACACTGTTTACATAAATGGAAAAAATGGAATCTTTCACTTATAGGAAAAATCACAGTTATCAAAACTTTTGCATTGCCAAAACTAATATACCCATTTACAGTGTTAGAAGGACCAGATGAAAGTAAAATTAAAACTTTAAAAACAACTATGTTCAAATTTTTATGGAACGATAAACCAGACAGGATAAAACGTGACCAAATTATACAAGAATATAAAAATGGCGGTTTAAAAATGATTGACATAGAAAGCTTTGTGGATGGTCTCAAAGCTTCTTGGGTTAAACGATTTATACACCAACCGGAATCCAAAATAACAAAATTATACAGTACTTTTCTGGAAAGCTATGGAAATTTTTTCATTTTAAAAAATCACATTAAACCTGACGATATAGACACACTTAAAATTCGATCAGTGTTCTTAAAAAAGATACTTAAGGTCTGGAATAAGGTTAACGCTCAAAATAACATCACAACTATAGGAAAAGAAATAATTTGGAACAACTCTTTTATAAAAAACTCTCAGGGTTTATTTTTCTACAAAAGCTGGCATATTAAAGGACTCAATCATGTAGAACAAATATACGACTATAGAATAAAGCAATTTTATAGTTTTGAGCAATTAAAAAACTTGTACGAGTTAAATAACAGTGATTTTCTGAAATACTATAGTCTCATAAAAAGTGTGCCACAAGATTGGATAGAAAAGCTGAAAACTGAAAACATAATTTATCAACCACCAGAAAATTTACTTTCATCAATTACAGAGTCAACTAAAATCTGCAAATTAGTATACCAAAAATTCGTACTGACGAAGCAAATCAATCCAATCCAGGCAGTTACAAAATGGGAATTAATTTTTGATAAAGAATTTGAAACGAATAAACTGTTTACTCAACCGTTTAGACTGACCCACGATACCAAACTAAGAACTTTTCAGTATAAATATATTATGCAAATTATTCCTAACAATAGTTATTTACTGCAGTGTGGTTTGACACATTCCAATTTGTGTGATTTTTGCAGCATGTCAGTAGATTCAAATATGCATATGTTTTGGGATTGTCCTATAATTCAACAGTTTTGGAACAGTGTAAAAGTGTATATCGAACAAACTGCGAATTTGCCGAGCATTTCAAATTTTGATTATGAACATATTAGCTTTTGTAACGTTTCGGTTGGTCATTCCAAAACATCACATATTGTTAACTTTATCATATTGTTGGCAAAATTTTATATTTTTAGAAATAAGTATCAGAACACCATTCCCAATATTTATCATTTTAACACGTATCTTCATAATAGGCTTAACATTGAGGAGATAATTGCTTTCAATAAAGATCAAATAGAAACTTTTCGAGCAATTTGGAACAACTTTTTAACATAATTTTTTTTTTGCCAGAACATGCATTTGTATGCTTTGATCTATTTGTCGAACCGTATGTAATTATGAATATTGCTTGCTGCTGTCTCGTTTATAAATTTCGACAGATATGTTTATCGCATGTTTTTTTTTTGCTATTTTTTTTTTTTTTATTGCTATGTCAAAATGTGTGCAATTGTATCGTCATTTGGTGAATAAATATACTTATACAAAAAAAAAAAAAAAAAAAAAAAAAAAAAAAAAAATTTCAGTCTTATGGATATCACCACGATTGATTGCAACAGATAAGCATCGCTGTAGGACAATGGGTTTAATGCATGTGCTTTAAGAGTCTTCCAATAAGCATGTGCATGTGCAGACACTTTCCATTTTTATGGTATTTTTTGTTTAAAGGAAGTCTGTTTTGGGCGAAAATCCAATTTACGCGGAAAGGGTCGTCTCTGATTTTCGCACATGCATTCAGTTCCGTTGTCCCAGAGCGAGAATCATGTCATTTCTCATATGTTTATCAACTCATGGTAAAATTCATAGTAAAACGATATTTTGTATACAACATACTTATCGGCCAATAGACGATGTCATTTTGATTATATCTTTATAAGTCGACCTAACACCGCTCAAATGGCTCGGCATTCCAGCTCGACATTCAGTTCGGCATTCGCAAATAGTGTTGTATGCTTATTTTGAATGTCGAGCTGGCTCGGCATTCCAGCTCGACATTCAGTTCGGCATTCGCATATAGTGTTGTATGCTTATTTTCGAATGTCGAGCTGGCTCGGCATTCCAGCTCGACATTCAGTTCGACATTCGGAGATAATGTTGTACAATAATTTTTGAATGACGAGCTGGCTCGGCATTCCAGCTCGACATTCAGTTCGACATTCGGAGAAAGTGTTGTACAATAATTTTTGAATAACGAGCTGGCTCGGCATTCCAGCTCGACATTCAGTTCGACATTCGGATATCCTGTTGTACATTTTTTTGAATGTCAAGCTGGCTCGGCATTCCAGCTCGACATTCAGTTCGACATTCGGATATACTGTTGTACAATAATTTTTGAATGACGAGCTGGCTCGGCATTCCAGCTCGACATTCAGCTCGACATTCGGATATAAAGTTGTACAATAATTTTTGAATGACGAGCTGGCTCGGCATTCCAGCTCGACAGTCAGTTCGACATTCGGATATAGTGTTGTACAATAATTTTTGAATGTGGAGCTGGCTCGGCATTCTTGCTCGACATTCAGTTCGGCATTCGCAAATAGTGTTGTATGCTTATTTTCGAATGTCCAGCTGGCTCGGCATTCCAGCTCGACATTCAGTTCGGCATTCGCATATAGTGTTGTATGCTTATTTTCGAATGTCGAGCTGGCTCGGCATTCCAGCTCGACATTCAGTTCGACATTCGGAGAAAGTGTTGAGCAATACTTTTTGAATGTCGAGCTGGCTCGGCATTCCAGCTCGACATTCAGGTCGACATTCGGATATAGTGTTGTACAATAATTTCTAAATGACGAGCTGGCTCGGCATTCCAGCTCGACATTCAGTTCGACATTCGCATATAGTGTTGTATGCTTATTTTCGAATGTCGAGCTGGCTCGGCATTCCAGCTCGACATTCAGTTCGGCATTCGCATATAGTGTTGTATGCTTATTTTCGAATGTCGAGCTGGCTCGGCATTCCAGCTCGACATTCAGTTCGGCATTCGCATATAGTGTTGTATGCTTATTTTCGAATGTCGAGCTGGCTCGGCATTCCAGCTCGACATTCAGTTCGGCATTCGGAAATAGTGTTGTACAATTATTTTTGAAAGACGAGCTGGCTCGGCATTCCAGCTCGACATTCAGTTCGACATTCGGAGATAGTATTGTACAATAATTTTTGAATGACGAGCTGGCTCGGCATTCCAGCTCGACATTCAGTTCGGCATTCGCATATAGTGTTGTATGCTTATTTTCGAATGTCGAGCTGGCTCGGCATTCCAGCTCGACATTCAGTTCGGCATTCGGAAATAGTGTTGTACAATTATTTTTGAAAGACGAGCTGGTTCGGCATTCCAGCTCGACATTCAGTTCGACATTCGGAGATAGTATTGTACAATAATTTTTGAATGACGAGCTGGCTCGGCATTCCAGCTCGACATTCAGTTCGGCATTCGCATATAGTGTTGTATGCCTTTTTTCGAATGTCGAGCTGGCTCGGCATTCCAGCTCGACAGTCAGTTCGACATTCGAATATAGTGTTGTACAATAATTTTTAAATGTCGAGCTGACCGGTCGACCAACCGAAGACCGATGGACGACCGACGGACGGGGGAGGGATAACCGATGGACGACCGACAGAAAGATAAGGGACGACCGATAAACAATCGATTGGCGACCGATGGACGACCGATGGACGGGAGAGGGATAACCGATGGACGACCGACAGAAAGATAAGGGACGACCGATGGTTGATCAACGGACGGACAAGAGTAGACAATGAACGACCGATGGACGGCCAGCAATTGGACGAGGGACGACCCTCGGACGGCTGATGGACGACCAATGGACGGCCGACAGTTGGGCGAGGGACGACCGATGGAAGACCGATGGACGGCCGATGGACTGCCGATAAACGATCGATTGGCGACCGATGGACGACCGATGGACGGGAGAGGGATAACCGATGGACGACCGACAGAAAGTTAAGGGACAACCGATGGACGACCGATGGACGACCAACAGACGGACAAGGGCAGACAATGGACGACCGATGAACGGCCAACAGTTGGACGAGGGACGACCGAAGGACGACCGATGGACGACCGATGGACGACCAACAGTTTTGACGAGGGACGACCGATGGACGACCGATGGACGGACAAGGGCAGACAATGGACAACCGATGAACGGCCAACATTTGGACGAGGGACGACCGAAAGACGACTGATGGACGACCAACAGTTTTGACGAGGGACGATCGATGGACGACCGATGGACGACCGATGGACGACCGATGGACGACCGATGGACGACCGATGGACGACCGATGGACGACCGATGGACGACCGATGGACGACCGATGGACGACCAATGGACGACCGATGGACGACCGATGGACGACCGATGGACGACCGATGGACGACCGAAGGACGACCGATGGACGACCGATGAACGCCCGATGGACGGTCGATGTACGACCGATGGACGACCGATGGGCGAGCGATGGACGACCGATGGACGGGAGAGGAATAACCGATGGACAACCGACAGAAAGATAAGGGACGAAAGATGGACGACTGACGGACGGACAAGGGCAGACAATGGACGACCGCTGGACGGCCAACAGTTGGACCAGGGACGACCATGGGGCGACCATCGGTCGGCCATCGGTCGTCCGTCGGTCGTCGATCGGTCGTCCATCGGTCGTCCATCGGCCTTCCATCGGTCGTCCATCGGTCGTCCCTCCTCCAACTGTTGGCCGTCCATCGGTCGTCCATTGTCTGCCCTTGTCCGTCCGTTGGTCGTCTATCGGTCGTCCCTTATCTTTCTGTCGGTCGTCCATCGATAATCACTCTCCCGTCCGTCGGTCGTCCATCGGTCTTCGGTTGGTCGTCCATCGGTCAGCTCGCCATTAAAAAATTATTGTACAACACTATATCCGAATGTCGAACTGAATGTCGAGCTGGAATGCCGAGCCAGCTCGTCATTCAAAAATTATTGTACAACACTATAACCGAATGTCGAACTGAATGTCGAGCTGGAATGCCGAGCCAGCTCGACATTCGAAAATAAGCATACAACACTATATGCGAATGCCGAACTGAATGTCGAGCTGGAATGCCGAGCCAGCTCGACATTCGAAAATAGGCATACAAATGTCGAACTGAATGTCGAGCTGGAATGCCAAGCCAGCTCGTCATTCAAAAATTATTGTACAACACAATTTGCGAATGCCGAACTGAATGTCGAGCTGGAATGCCGAGCCAGCTCGACATTCAAAAAATATTGTACAACACTTTCTCCGAATGTCGAACTGAATGTCAAGCTGGAATGCCGAGCCAGCTCGACATTCGAAAATAAGCATACAACACTGTATGCGAATGCCGAACTGAATGTCGAGCTGGAATGCCGAGCCAGCTCGACATTCAAAAATAAGCATACAACACTATATGCGAATGCCGAACTGAATGTCGAGCTGGAATGCCGAGCCAGCTCGTCATTCAAAAATCATTGTACAACACTATCTTCGAATGTCGAACTGAATGTCGAGCTGGAATGCCGAGCCAGCTCGTCATTCAAAAATTATTGTACAACTTTATATCCGAATGTCGAACTGAATGTCGAGCTGGAATGCCGAGCCAGCTCGTCATTCAAAAATTATTGTACAACATTATAACCGAATGTCGAACTGAATGTCGAGCTGGAATGCCGAGCCAGCTCGACATTCGAAAATAAGCATTCAACACTATATGCGAATGCCGAACTGAATGTCGAGTTGGAATGCCGAGCCAGCTCGACATTCGAAAATAGGCATACAAATGTCGAGCTGAATGTCGAGCTGGAATGCCAAGCCAGCTCGTCATTCAAAAATTATTGTACAACACTATTTGCGAATGCCGAACTGAATGTCGAGCTGGAATGCCGAGCCTGCTCGACATTCAAAAAATATTGTACAACACTTTCTCCGAATGTCGAACTGAATGTCGAGCTGGAATGCCGAGCCAGCTCGACATTCAAAAATTATTGTACAACACTATATCCGAATGTCGAACTGAATGTCGAGCTGGAATGCCGAGCCAGTTCGACATTCGAAAATAAGCATACAACACTATATGCGAATGCCGAGCTGAATGTCGAGCTGGAATGCCGAGCCAGCTCGACATTCGAAAATAAGCATGCAACACTATTTGCGAATGCTTAACTGAATGTCGAGCTGGAATGCAGAGCCAGCTCGACATTCAAAAATTATTGTACAACACTATATCCGAATGTCGAACTGAATGTCGAGCTGGAATGCCGAGCCAGCTCGACATTCCAAAATAAGCATACACAACTATTTGCGAATGCCGAACTGAATGTCGAGCTGGAATGCCGAGCCAGCTCGTCATTCAAAAATTATTGTACAATACTATCTCCGAATGTCGAACTGAATGTCGAGCTGGAATGCCGAACCAGCTCGTCTTTCAAAAATAATTGTACAACACTATTTCCGAATGCCGAACTGAATGTCGAGCTGGAATGCCGAGCCAGCTCGACATTCGAAAATAAGCATACAACACTATATGCGAATGCCGAACTGAATGTCGAGCTGGAATGCCGAGCCAGCTCGTCATTCAAAAATTATTGTACAATACTATCTCCGAATGTCGAACTGAATGTCGAGCTGGAATGCCGAGCCAGCTCGTCTTTCAAAAATAATTGTACAACACTATTTCCGAATGCCGAACTGAATGTCGAGCTGGAATGCCGAGCCAGCTCGACATTCGAAAATAAGCATACAACACTATATGCGAATGCCGAACTGAATGTCGAGCTGGAATGCCGAGCCAGCTCGACATTCGAAAATAAGCATACAACACTATATGCGAATGCCGAACTGAATGTCGAGCTGGAATGCCGAGCCAGCTCGTTATTCAAAAATTATTGTACAACTTTATATCCGAATGTCGAACTGAATGTCGAGCTGGAATGCCGAGCCAGCTCGTCATTCAAAAATTATTGTACAACACTATAACCGAATGTCGAACTGAATGTCGAGCTGGAATGCCGAGCCAGCTCGACATTCGAAAATAAGCATACAACACTATATGTGAATGCCGAACTGAATGTCGAGCTGGAATGCCGAGCCAGCTCGACATTCGAAAATAACCATACAAATGTCGAACTGAATGTCGAGCTGGAATGCCAAGCCAGCTCGTCATTCAAAAATTATTGTACAACACTATTTACGAATGCCGAACTGAATGTCGAGCTGGAATGCCGAGCCAGCTCGACATTCAAAAAATATTGTACAACACTATCTCCGAATGTCGAACTGAATGTCGAGCTGGAATGCCGAGCCAGCTCGTCATTCAAAAATTATTGTACAACTTTATATCCGAATGTCGAACTGAATGTCGAGCTGGAATGCCGAGCCAGCTCGTCATTCAAAAATTATTGTACAACACTATAACCGAATGTCGAACTGAATGTCGAGCTGGAATGCCGAGCCAGCTCGACATTCGAAAATAAGCATACAACACTATATGCGAATGCCGAACTGAATGTCGAGCTGGAATGCCGAGCCAGCTCGACATTCGAAAATAACCATACAAATGTCGAACTGAATGTCGAGCTGGAATGCCAAGCCAGCTCGTCATTCAAAAATTATTGTACAACACTATTTGCGAATGCCGAACTGAATGTCGAGCTGGAATGCCGAGCCAGCTCGACATTCAAAAAATATTGTACAACACTTTCTCCGAATGTCGAACTGAATGTCGAGCTGGAATGCCGAGCCAGCTCGACATTCAGTAATTTGAATGTTGAACTAATGTCGAACGTCGAACGGCGAGCCAACTTCACGCACCTCAATTGTATTAGTATAAATGAACAGAGAGCTAAATATGTCTTAGTGATAATTGTCTGTCATTAAAGGTACACATATACCCGTTTCACACATTATATTTTTTAAGTATTCTTTATGGCATATGTTGCATGATTCAATAATGTCGACTTTATTGAAGAAAATATCAGCTCCTTCCATTGTCTAAAATCAAGATGTAGTTATAACATTAAGCACAGAATAGACAAGAAAATCATATTTTTTTATAAAATATGTTATTTATATGATACCAAATACGCTTTTTAAATGTCTCTCCATTATTATTATTTACATGGAAAATTTGTTAGCCGAATTGCGTTTGCGCCTGGGTCACATGAATATTCACACGTGACAATCTATTTCGGTCTATATCACCCCACGGACATAATGTTATTTTTATGTGTACGTTATGTAAATTAGCAAATAAAACGATTCTCGCTTTGGAAAAGTAAGGTGTATTGAACGTGCGTTAAGTGTCATCCCAGATTAGCATGTGTCGTCCACATAGGCTAATCAAGGACGGCACTTTTCGCCTTAACTGTATTTTCTTCTTTTCAACGAAAATACAATCACAGCGGAAAGTGTCGTCCCTGATAAGCCTGCGCTGACTGTATATATACCTGTGTCACAGGAATAAGAAACTTTAGCGTTATTTGCAATAAACAAACCCATGGAAAATGTTATTTGTATTTGTACGTTATGTTAATTAGCAAAATGCATTCAGCATCGCTCTGGGAAAACGGGGTTAAACGTATGCTAGTAAAGTGTCATCCCATATAAGCCTGTGTCGTCTGCGCATGCCAATCTTGGACGAAACTTTCCGCCTTAACTAGATTGTCGCAAAGAAGATACTATATTTTAAACGAAAACTTCCATAAACGCGGAAAGTGTCGTCCCTGAATAGCCTATATGGACTTCGAGGCATATCTGGGACGCCACTTTACGCAAATGCATTAAGTCACCGTTTTTCGAGAGCGAGGTTCAATTATATGCCAATAGCGATTATTACATATTCCTCACAGGCGAGATAGAGGTCCTCATGGATATGGAGACGTATATGACGTCAGCCATCTGCACGGAGCGCACCGAGGTCTTAGTGCTCGAGATGAAGCACTATGAGCGTCTCTTCGTTAAGAAGCACCAGAGAACCATCGACGTCATGCGCAGGCGCATTGAGGTGAAGCTCAACACGCGCACTTCCGTTCTAAAGGTACTCGTGCACGGTTGTCCTATTTGCATACTCTGCACACAGTTATATATAGTATTTTTTTCATTTGCTAATACTCGAGGTTATTGTACAAGGGTTTACTCTTTGCACACACTGCACACTAAATATAACATTTAACGTTACATTTCGCTTTTAGTACACGCACATAGTTTTCAGTGCTTACATTCTGTTTCCTTTATGCCAAAATAACGATCGCGTAAACTGACCAAAACATTATGGCACACGACACGGTTCTGCTTTACTCGTAGGAATACGATGCGGTGCCTCTACTCAAGCTGCTGCAACTGAAACTGAAGTTGTTACACAACCCTCCATCAATCCCTGGGGACAAACAAAAGGCCCACGAGAGCTCCGTGCAAATCGCAGAGAAACTATTCTTTAACCACCAGGGTAAGAGACTATGCTTTATCCTATGCGCCTTTTGACGATGCTGGAACAGCATCGTCTAAGGTATGATAACCAGTAACAAAAATCTTCACAATGGCGACCTATATAAAAGACCGAGCCAGTCCGATTGAGATAACTCGATTTTTCAGTTACTTCCCTTGGCATTCGCCACTGCGTAGGAGATTGCTCGTTGATTTTCATTGATAACATTCTCCTAGCAGAGTTGTCGTTCGTGTTGATAAAGGTAAATATTAATAGAACAGCATATTCTGGGGAAACAGATTCAATAAGTGTATCAGAACGTTAATTTCAAATTAGTAATTTTACATCCATTTTATTTTTATGGACCTATGAAACAACTATATATTTTCTCTATTTTTTTCGATAGATGTTCCCGATTTAGTAAATAAATTGCGAATAAAAACATGTAAAATTAACTTTTTACGTGATCACAAAACTAAAGAATGCGAACAATTTCGAACCTGCAAATTGTAAACGCTGCACTGCTATGATATTTATAGATAAAACAACATTGCTTTGAGTAATTGTTCATCCCGCTAGCGCAGTGGTAAGGACGTTCGCTTTTTCACCTTTACGACACCGGTTTGATTCCCGCTCCCGGCGCAATGTTATATTTTGTCTGTTTTGTGGTCACCATTCCGGACAGGTGTTTTTTTCCGGATAATCTCATCCCCCCCCCCCTCGCAGCATTTGACCATATAAAAAATTAAAAAGTATTTCAGTACAAAACAAATAGCTGGAAATTGCAGCTATCATTCAAAATTCGCCCCAACTGTCGTCAATCTAATCTTATTAGGTATGAGTGCTGGACACACTCCGGGTCCCAACATTATGCAGCCTCAGCGCGGAGGTAACTCATTACCTTGGAAAAGCACAAATACACACACTGGGTGCAGCCTAGGCGCGTATAGACTCAAACAAGGCAACAAACTCAAGTGCGGGCACAATCATTTAAAATTTACATATTGAATACGATATTCTAACAGAAACTACACAACCACCTAGGTGTACATACCATGTTTGATATTTCGTTCGATTGTTAGATTTCAGCATATACATGTATAAGGTCATTTCGCTATTAGTTAACTTATCCATATGTTCGTGGGCGAACTCGGATAGTCAAGTGGTCATACGATTGAGCACACTTGGTCCGGCTATGTGCTCATACCTTCTTTCGAGAATCATCATGAAGGTATGAACAAGAATGTGACCCGCCTCCCAGTTTCGCTCAATGGGTCAAGTTACCCACGGGTACTACTTCCCCGTACCCCTAAACTTTTTTTCGTACCAAAAATATTTCGTACGCAGATTTTTTTCGTACCAAATTTTTTTTCGTACCCAAAATTTTCGTACCCAAATTTTTTATCGTACCCAAATGTTCGTATCAACATACACAATTGTGGTGATATAGATAAACTTAAATTGATGTTTTATATCCATCCTCTTCAAAAGCATCGTCACACCAGTACTGCCAGTACTTTGATTGTACAAACGTAAACGCCTCTACATTTTCAAAATAATGACTCAATCTCACTTAACATAATGATTAACTTTGTTGCTATTCATTGTTACAGGCGTTTTAAAAATTCAAAACGCTGACAGCCTAGTGATATTGTTTGCGAGAAATGTACATACGCGAGTCAATATTGTAATTCTTTAAATACATAGATTCATTTCTTGCTCAATACATCTCACTATTGATTTATTGTATAAAGAAAGCCCTGGTGCAAAGGTCGTGGCAGATGCTCCCCATGGGTGAACAATTTTAGTAAATAAGTTTTTAATCTTATGATCAATAACCACGGTGCCAATACCACGTGACTTTTTCGGATCTGTGTTGGGAGAATAAAGCGCGACCCAGTTAACAAATTTTAAGGATCTCCTTTTAAATAGTTCACCATTTTTAATGGGATAAAGTGGAGAGCCCGCTCTTTCGTAAGAGTTTTCTATAGGTATTATGATCTTTTTAAACAATTAAGTATTTTTTAGTTAAGTGCAACCGCGCGTTTGAACGGTTAGAAAAATGTCGGATCAGTGTGGGGACTTTAAAAAAAAGCGCGCGGTTGCACTTTACTGAAAAAAATACTTATTTGTTTAAAAAGATCATGATACCTATAGAAAACTCTCATTAAAGAGCGGGCTCTCCACTTTATCCCATTAAAAATGGTGAAATATTAAAAAAGACATCATTATAAATGTTAACTGGGTCGCGTTTTATTCTCCCAACACAGATCAGAAAAAGTCACGTGGTATAGGCCCCGTGTAATGATGACATTACAGTCTTACTAAACAATAGGTATTTTTCAAAAATCGGACATTTTGCATGTAAGTTACCATTAGGACCTGATCTATGACCTCTCTATCTGCGCAGACGCTACAAAAATGATAAAACTTTCTAATATAAAAATTTAACAATACACGCAAAATAATGACATCATGATGTTTTATCAGGTCCTCTACTGGATATCGACGGTCCAGGTAGCGTGTTCTACATGATACGTGCCCGGGAGAAGTCCAGACTGTTGAAGGCCCACCGGAAGGAGCGACCTGGCCCTCAACAGCGCAACAAGCCGCCTGGGCACGTCCATGTGGTGCGTGTTCCTCAGTCGCTCATAATGGCGGCCCAGAATTCCGGTTCCGAGCTCACACAAGCGGCGTACCCTGAACATGCCCATATATCGAATGAAAATAAAATTATGGAAAATATCCAGCAATTGCGTGGAAGTGAAATTGACACGGTCGCAAGTTCAAACAATCCTGATAATACTGAAACAAGCTTTTCCCCCGTAATTGTTAGTCATAGTACCGAGGACAACAAAATGCAGACATCTGAAGTTGTGGAAAGGACGAATACTGTTCGAGCGTCCATTGCAAGGTCGTTCAGGCGTATTCAGAGTGCGGATAAAGACAAAAACAGACATTTAAATGATATTGAACAAACGGGCGCTTCCAGCATTAAAAGCGACAAAGAGAATAGATCTTTGCCGAATTCTCCGAAAATACATTTTGACAGAAGCACGACTGAAACAAGACTCCAAAACTTGGAGGAAAAAGTGGCCGAGTGGTTACGGAAGGATAATCCGCGCGCATGCGCAAACGTAGCAAAATTGAGGCGTCTTCAAGTTGAGGTTAGTCGGATTCAATAATCTGATAATAAAACGAACCGGTTGTCTTTTCTATTTTTTAAACAATCAACGCATCAAAATTCCACATAAGCGTGGTTTATTTTTTTCATTCCGGTAATGTAAGTTTAAGTTTCAAAAGTTTTCCCGGTGTGATTTAAAAAAAGAAAACGGCTCATAAATAGGCATGATCAATCAGTACCAATTGGTTAGTCAAGGTTTGGGTTAAACACTTTTGATTAACCCATTTATGCCTAGTGGACTCTCCCATCCTTCAAAATTGGATCAATTTATTTCCAAAATTAGGGATGTCTATTATATTAATTTCTATATTTATAATATTTCTTACAGAAATTCCTTTAAGCAAACAGCGCAGACCCTGATGAGACGCCGCATTATGCGGCGTCTCATCTTGGTCTACGCTGTTTGCCAAGGCCTTTTTATAGACGCTAGATATAAATGAGTTAAAGACTTAATATGGGAAAACGGGGTTTAATGCATGCGCGTAAAGCGTCGTCCCAAATTAGCCCTTGCATTCCACCTAAGTTTTTTGCTAAAAAGTGACTTCATTTACAACACGAAAATACAATAATGGCGGAAAGTGTCGTGTCTGATATGTCTGTGCGGACTGCAAAAGGTAATCCTGAACGACCTTGAACGCACAAACATTAAGCCCAGATGTCACAGAGCGAGGCGTTTTTGTCTTTCTGTTAAATACCGTCTATAACACATTGTTTGTTGATCCGATCTTTTACTTGGAACCCTCAAAACAAACAAAAATTAGACACAGAGAAAGGAATGAGAAGTATCTTTTGAAACTGGTTAATAAAGAATGCAACTATATAAATATACCAAGCGTTGGTTGTCACAAGAAACTATGTATATGCCATTCATACATCAATGTACAGTAGATAACATCTTTAAAATGATCAGTTCTCAGCAGAAGATTTAGTAACACATGTCCCATTTACAACATGGCAATGTTTTCTTAACAAAAGGGTCATAACTGCGTTGCTCTCAGATAACGTCTACCTCTACCGGTTACACTTTTCGAACAGTCAAACAAGTCAAAACTTTCAGTTTCAATAAAAGAAATAAAGGCCATCACTTCCCTGATGCCGGAAAACATGCACCAAAACCATACATAGATTAAAAATCGTCATACATTTATTTTTCGAGTGCGCCTTACAATTCCAAAAATACCAAACTTTGCTAACAAAAACGACATCACCGCGCTTTAGTTTAAAACAAAAAAATGCACCACATATAGAGCAGCCCATGTTCACATTCTCACAAAGAATAAACTCTTTAAATGTGTCGTGAAACTCTTTGAATTGATAGAAGTTATACGCTAGAATTTTACAACGGATGGACAAGAATCGAAGGA
Organism: Dreissena polymorpha; assembly: GCF_020536995.1. Classification (NCBI taxonomy): domain Eukaryota; kingdom Metazoa; phylum Mollusca; class Bivalvia; order Myida; family Dreissenidae; genus Dreissena; species Dreissena polymorpha. Next base: position 50,484,857 of record NC_068361.1, on the reverse strand, counting down.
TAAGGTCAAATCTACAGGCCCCTCTCTGAAAGCCAGGGAAAAAAGCAAATAAAAGCAAAGTGCATGTATGCATTCAACATGCATACAAAAATAAATATACCCCCGCCCCCCCCCCAATATTTTATAATAAAACAATATTGACATTTTAAAAAGAAAACAATAAAACATAATTGACTTACTCTTTCTTCCAACCATTTCAGGAATTAGAACCCCCACCGAAACCAGGAAACAAAATTGTTATACGTAGACGCTCACGTGGTAGCCGTAGTGATTCGTCTGCTGCGACCGGAAGCGGAAAGTCCGAAATGGCGGAAAGTGTAAAATTAACCAAAAGTACCTATAACTCACAGAAAGGGAGCAGAAGCAATTTCCTAGATTTGACCAAGGAGGATCATTCTTTGGATAGATACAGGATACTTTTAGCGAAATGAAATTATGCGCTGGAATAACAATTCTTAGGACATAATGAAATAAATATTGATTACGTGTTACTTTCCTGACCCCAAAATTTTGAACTCCACAACATTGTATCAAGTTGACTGCATGTATGACTGTTCATAATTTTGATGTTTGTTTTTTTTGTTTTGGTTAACAAAGTGACGTGCATCGATAACAAGCATGAACACTGTTGAAGAATGTTATTACAGATGTGTTTATACTCATTTTCACATTTAAATGCATTTTGCAGACTTAGCTCCTGATTGTTCTCACTACAAAAGTCGAGTGGTATCCCTTGGACAGATTTAGTATAAAAGAGTCGAAGGAATTCCCTGTCATCTGGAAAAAAAGTTTAAATGTTAAGCGACTGCCGATTTGCCGTTTGGAAGTTTTTTTTCTTGACGAATTGATAACGATGAGTACATGCCTATTACTAAGGTGCCTTGAATAGCTCTCATTTGCCTCAAATAGCTTTAGGCATATTAATTAGCGACTTAATCATGATACATCACTGGATAAACAAATATATATAGTTGCTAGAAAACAGCAAACTCTATTACAATCAAATAATGGCGTAATGTTAAATAATGTATTAGTAAAACAGCATGCTGTTTCATAATTATATTGTTTCTTGGCATGGTTTACACTGAAATTAATTGATTATAATTAGCAATATGCTTACTATACATACTGATTATCAATATTTAGACCAATGTACAAACTTAACATTCCATAACAATGTAAATTAAACTGTTTAGTTTATAATAAATAAATTAGTTGTTGTGTTCGTTTGTTTTGTGTGCGTACATGTTTCCGATCAATCGTAATGAAACTTTTATAGGTAACCATGAAAAATAGTGTACAGGCTTAAACCGTCATTTGCTAGATTTTGGAAAACGCTACACATCTGTGGGTGCCAACCAAGTTGACCCGTTTAGAATACTAAAAAAACAATGTATGTAATTATGTTATGCGTAACACATAAGCAAATAGCAATCACTCCAAAATACTACAGAAGGAGTTATGAACACTGTACCAATCAAAGTCCTCCAAAAATAATTCAATAAATGATAATATTTTTTTTCTATTTAATGCATATTAATGTATGCTTTTAACATGTGCAATAAACAATAGAAAATAAGTCTGTAAACTATAACTAAAATGGGAGAAGGGGGGATTTTTAAAATAGGTTATGTTTAGTTTTAAAGGTTAATTAGTTTTGTGTGAAATCATGAAATATTCGAACGTGTTTAAAACATACACACGTCAATCGTTGATACTTTCATTAAATAGCTGTGTTAACATTTGAACGCGTTTAAATCTTGGTTTTACCTCAACAGTTTTATTTCAACTCAATTATAGCTGGATAATTATAATGCATATTGGGGCTAATTTTGAGGAACGTTTCTTCGTTGAAACTTTAAATGCACTACAAGTATTTTTAACCTCAGATCTACACGCTCATCTGAACATTTTTAAACATCCTAACGTATATGTCAGCATGCAAAGTTCTACTTGTTATAGCATTGTGATGCGACCAACGAGAATCTTTAATATTAGTCACTCAAACTATTCAATGTATAACAAAGGAACGGAACATCAACATTTTAGATTATAGACGGAAATAACTCATTATTTTTTGTATTGTGTACAACAGGATTTATAATTCTGCACAGGCGTCGTTTTACGGACAGTATGGTAAAGCTGTAACATTCGCCACTCTGGATCAGCAGACGATTTATTTCATAAATCAATCTCTGGGTTAATGGTCGCCATCTTTCGAACTACTTTCAAAAGTACAACAACAACAATAACAGTAGGTGACAATTTTAATTGCGAAAAGTTGAAAAATTGAGTACATGTGTCACGGTTGTTGAGTGGAATAGTGTTATTTTCAACTGTGTACAAAGCATTTGAACTGGTAGTGGAATAACCGAATTGTTGGTGGAAATGGAATTAAGAAATATATCTAGTAATTCATCATCGTGTAGAATTATCATCAGCATCATTTCTGTGGAACATTGCAATATTCAAAATACAAGTGTTTCATAGCTATGGTGCTTTTGACATAGTTCACTAACCATCAAGACTGAAATGATTCATGCACACAGGTAAAGTAAATAATTGAATTTGTGCAGAATGTTTATTTTTTACAAATTATTATTTAATTTAACCAATTTATTTAGGATAGATTGCACTGAAACTCAAAGTCTAAAGCTTAGTAAGACACTTAAGCCAGTTTTCTGAGAAGAAACAATACTTGTTCAGAGTATAGCAGGCTCATGCGGCCTCTGGTTTATTTATTTGGCCTCGGCCTTTAACCTGGGTCGCTTTGAATACAGGTGTTTAGCCCCCATATCAACAAGGCTTTATCGCCCCTATATGTACTTATTCATTTTGTTTAAAGATTTTGAGAACCCTCGCTCAGTGCCAGTGGGGATAAAACAGGGACCTTCTTATAGCTAGATGAATGCATCAAATATTCCAGCAACACTTTATAATCAATAACTTTATAATTGATGATTCTGTTCTTTTAACTACATTACTTATTTACCAAAACAATGTGAAACACATTTTTATGCTCCCAAAGGTGGGCATATAGTGATCGCATTGTCCGTCTGTCTATCCATCACACTTTGCATTTAGGTTTCGAAAAAATGCTCATAACTTCTATGTCACTTCAGATGTAACATTCATATTTGGTATGCATGTGTATATGGACAAGGCCTTCCCATACACACACAAATCTTGACCCCTTTGACCTTGAACTAAGGGTCGGCGTTTAGGTTTTGAAAAATGCTCATAACTTCTATCAAAGCGTTTATCGGGGGCGTATGTCGTCCTACAGAGACAGCTCTTGTTTTTGTTACTGTCCTCTGCACAAACCATGATATATCTGCATATATGCATCTAACCAAATCAGTAAAACTATTTGTCACTTAATTACAGTAAACTTATTGCATGTTAACTTTTATAATATATATATATATATATATATATATATATATATATATATATATATATATATATATATAAAATACTTATATATAACAGATCTTGAAAAAAACACACATCAAACTTCAAATTGTTTGAGTAAATTATAGGCTTTAATTGGTATTGTGACATTGACAACACTCATGCATGCGACTATACAATTATATAACTATGGAACACATTATGTATGAGAAATTCCAATACATCAACATTACGTCTCAGATTTAAGGCAGATAATCTAGTGCTTTTTTGCTGCCATTTTTAATATTACACATTTTTTCATTTTATGTTATGATGCATTGATCTTGTTTCTAAATTAACCAAGCAATCATGTTAAACTTTTGGAGAAAGATGTCTGATAAATATTGAAAATATAATCACTACAACGTGAACAAAATTCAGTCGAATACTGTGACGAACGAAGATTTGCCAAAGAGCAATTCAGATCATGATTTAAATTAAATACAAGTAATATGAAAGTCTGCCTATTGGATCCCAGTTATGACTTATTTGTCAAATCTGCACATTAATTTGCCCTTGGCCATGTAGAATTGGGGACTAAATTCATGTCATGTAAAAAGGAGCAGGGTATAGCATGCTGCTATTGATCTCTTGAGCTTTCACATGCATTTAACGGGTATTTTCATACAACAAATGATATTTTATAGTGTAATGATAAAGCATTATGAGCACAAATTATATCTCTTACTAGTGGTGCAAAAATCAATTAAGTGTCACATTTCAAAAGAAAATTTATATAAAAAGGTATTATTAATTGTTAAAACGTTATAAAAGGTTATTTCAATTCACTAAAGCATTTAATTACAAGAACAAGTGCATTTTATGTCCATTACAATACATGTAACAGTATTGGCATTGTATTTATCTGCATTTGATGTGCATTTAATACACTTAAAAATGCAGACCAGACACACTTCTAACAGAAACAAATGTATTTTTTCTGCATTTTTACAGCATTTATACTCGTCAAGTGTATTTTTTATCATCCCAAATACACGTTACCAGGAAAAAGGTATGTTAAAATGCATTTTTAGTTTGTTTTAAATATATTTTCAAATGCATTAAGACACTCTTTTGCAAAAAATGTTGAACAAAAACTTGAAAATATTTAATATACTAAAGTGAAGTAATAATTAAAGTTTTGTATGAGCATCAAAAACAGTGTCAAATTCATACCAGTGCCTATTTAGTAGCAGTAGGTCTTATATGGTCTACTTGTGGTAGAAATAATGCATTTTGTATAATACAACATACATAAATTAAAAAATATAGCTGCCCATACAGTTCAATACAATGTTCAATTAACTACACTATGCAAAGTTGAAATATGACATCAAGCTTGGAATAATCTTTTCAATAATGTATAATATGCTGTTTTAATTTATAAGTGAAATAGACACTTGCAAATAAAAACTTTTTTTACATCAAAACTAAATGTTTAATTTGAATTTTAGCTCCACTGGCCAAAGGTCCTGTGTCCATCATGCGTCCGTGCATTAACTTTTCCTTTAAACATCTCCTAAACTACTGGTCCAATTCTGATGAAATTTCTTAGGAATGTTCCTGGGGTAAACCTCTTTCAAATTTGTTCAAATTATGCCCCTGGGGTCAAATTTGACTCTGCCCCGGGGGTCACAAAATTGAAAATTTGCTTATATAAGGCCTATTTTGTGAAAACTTTAAAAATCTCCCGTCCATAACCATTGGGCCTAGGGCTATCAAATTAGGTATGTAGAGACATCTAATAGTCCTCTACCAAATTTGTTCAAATTATGCCCCTGGGGTCAAATTTGACCCTGCCCCTGGGGCACAAAATTGAACATATGCTTATATAGGGTATATTTTGTGAAAACTTTAAAAATCTTCTCGTCCATAACCATTGGGCCTAGGGCTACCAAATTTGGTATGTAGTGGCATCTTATAGTCCTCTACCAAGTTTTTTCAAATTATGCCCCTGGGATCAAGTTTGACCCTGCCCCGAGGGTCACAAAATTGAACATATGCTTATATAAGGCCTATTTTGTGAAAACTTCAAAAATCTTCTTGTCCATAACCATCCGGCCTAGGGCTATCAAATTTGGTATATAGTGACATCTAAAAGTCCTCTACCAAATTTGTTCAAATTTAATCCCTAGGGTCAAATTTGACACTGCCCCGGGGGTCACAAAATTGAACATATGCTTATATAATGCCTATTTTGTGAAAACTTTAAAAAAAATTCTTGTCCATAACCATTAGGCCTAGGGCTACACAATTTGGTATGTAGTGACATTGTATAGTCCTCTACTTAGTTTGTTCAAATTATGCCCCAGGGGCAAATTTGACCCTGCCCCGGGGGCCACAAAATCAATTATATGCTTATATAGTGCCTATTTTGTGAAAATTTTAAAACTCTTCTTGTCCTTAACCATAAGGCATAGAGCTACCAAATTTGGTATGTAGTGACATGTAATAGTTCTCTACCAAGATTGTTCAAATTATGCCCCTTGGGTCAAATTTGACCCTGCCCGGGGTCACAAAACTGAACATACGCTTATATGGGGCCTATTTTGTGAAAACTTTAAAAATCTTGTTGTCCATAACCATTGGGCCTAGGGCTACCAAATTTGGTATGTAGTGACATCTAATAAACCTCTACCAAATTTGTTCAAATAATGCCTCTGGGGTCAACTTTGACCCTGCCCCAGGAGGTCACAAAACTGAATAAACGCTTATAAAGCGCCTATTTTGTGAAATCTTTAAAAATCTTCTTGTCGAAAAACCATTTGGACTATGACTACCAAATTTGGTATGCAATAACATCGTATAGTCCTCTACCAAGTTTGTTAAAATTATGCCCTTTGGGTCAAATTTGATCCTGACCCGCGGGTCACAAAATTGAACATTATATACGCTTATATCTTGCTTATTTTGTGAAAACTTTAAAAAATATTATTGTCCTTAACTCTAGGACCTAGGGCTACCACATTTTGTATGAAGTGAGATATAGTAGTCCTCTACTAAGTTTGCTCAAATTATGCCCCTGGGGTTAAATTTGACCCAGCCCAGAAGGTCACAAAAGTGTACATGTGCTTAAATAGGGCCTGTATTTAAGTATTTGCACATGCAGAGAAATTTGTTACAGCCTTTTTTCAGCAGTGGAGCGATACAGGGCCATCATGGCCCTCTTGTTTAAATACTCAAAAAATGAAACTGTGTTCATGCTTGCAACTAGATACAACTAGATACAGGCAATTAGATCAGAAACGTGCATTAATTATATTAATGATCAACCCAGTCATTTGTACCTGTCATAAAAGGTATTTTTTAGCCAGTACTACAATCGGCAATGATAGTCTGTATTGCATACATATTCTACCGTCTATTATCGATTCGCTTCCTCAAACTGAACAAATATTTAATTTTTACATCGCGAAACGTAATGCATCTAGTTTCACTTTCGGTTTGGTTGGTTTTGTAAACACCGTAATTTCATCTTAAAAATTGGATGATAGGGTGATTAAATAATAATGGAAAAGTAAATCACTTGGATAATAGGTCAAAATGCAACACAAATGAACGTTAATAGTGCTCTTAATATCAAAGTTTCGGTAAAAAGTTTGGCGCTAGTTCAACGCGCATCGTATACAGCCTCATAACAATAGACTGACAACCTTTTGGGTAGTAAAGTAGTAATACAAGGCAATATGGCGACCGTTAGCCACGAGGCCTATCTTACGGAGGAATCCGAGATAGCCGATGTATCACGATTGTAACATTCGCATGGTGTTTGCGGCATTAGGTAATACATAGTTAGTGTTATAATGGCAGTCATTAGGACGAGGTATCAAAAACCTAAAAGTGTAGGGTAAGGTTAATTGAAATCGTTTAGAAATCTGTTTGAACGGCAAATATGTTTCTGTCTTTGAAGAGACCCCGTTGAAAAAACATAGTTATTATTGAGATGTACGCGAACAAAGATGTCATTTTTTAAAACAATAATTGTAATCCATGAGTTAAAATTATCGGACATTTCATAAAGGCAGACTATTCATACATAACATCACTGATTTGTCATGGATAGATACACCGACTTGTCACAAATAACAACACTGGCTTGACATATATATCAATACTGACTTGTTATACAAAACAACACTGACTTGTCATACATAACACACTGACTTGTCATTTATAACAACACTTACTGGTCATTCATAACAACACTGACTTGTCATACAAAACAACACTTACTTGTCATATATAACAACACTGATTATTCATTCATAACAGCACTGACGTGTCATAAATAACAACACTTACTTGTCATACATTACAACACTGGCTTGTCATACATTAGAACACTGACATAACAACACTGATTTGTCATACATAACAACACTGACTTGTCATATATAACAACAATATAATACACTAGGCAAGGGGACGTAACCAGCACAATAATTTGTAATTTGTACATAAACGAGTTGTCTACCTTTATAAAATCTAAAGGGCATAGGGGGATTTTTATCACCAAAGACATTTCAGACATAATTTGCATTCTTTTTGCGGATGACCTTGCGAGCTGCGCTGATACTGCGATCGAGCTACAATCACAATAGAACTCAATATCGGAATTTTGTGAACATACTGGTATGACAATTAATCGACAAAAGATGAAATAATTGTATTTAGAAACGGAGGTCCGCTATGATCGTACGAACATTGGACCTATAAAAATAATAAGGTAAATGTCACATCTGTATATAAATATATGTTTTTTTTACGTCCAAACTATCATGGAGAAAAGCGAAAGATAAACTTTCGGGCAGCTCAGGCCCGAAAATCTACTTTTGCTATTAAAACCTACCAAAGAAACAATGGAAGTTTTTCATATACGGAATATTTCTAATTGTTTTATTCAATGGTCAAACCTATACTTACATATGGTTCCGAGATGTATGGAATATAATTCTCAGACATTCTTGAATACAAATCGAGAATTTTAAATATTTTCTTGGTGTAAATAACTCTGTAAATTATAGCATTGTACTAGGAGAATGTAGTAAATTACCGCTTTGTATAGGATATCGTGTAAAATGCGTTAAATATATGTGTAAATTCATTAGTATTACAGACGATCGATATCCTAGAAATTGTTATATTATATTAAAGCGGCACGACGAATTCGGAAGAACTAATTGGGTGACATCTATAAAGCATGTTGTACCGTTATACATTTGGTTTTGTTTGGATAAGTCAAGAGATAGGAAATTTGGAATTATTCTTAATGTCATTTAAACAAAGATGTATTGATTGCAAAACACAGAACTAGCTTGAAACTCTTGGAAATTCATCAAGATGTGATACCTTCAAACACCTAAAATCTATGTTAAACCTAGAACAATAATTTGTTTATCGATATACACTTTAAATTTCGAATTTCAGTTGCTAGAATCCTTTATTTATGTATATCTGACAAAATATAGGGCTCGGATTCGTAGTACAATGTTTATCATGTAGTATATAGGACTTAGATTCGTTGTACAATGTAAATCATGTAAGATATAGGGCATAGATTTGTAGCAAAATGTATATCATGCAAAATATAAGGCTAAAATTCGTAGCACAATGCATATCATGCAGAATATAGGACTGATATTCGTAGCACAATGTATATCATACAGAATATAGGACTTAAATTCGTAGCACAATGTTTATCATGCAGAATATAGGGCTCGGATTCCTAGCACAATGTCTATCATGCAGAATTTAGGACCCGGATCGCAAAATATAGAGCTCGGTTTCTGTAACGTTCGGGGCATTATTGAATTAATAAAATAATCGAAATTTGTATCATCGAAATAAACCAAATTTCGAACAATCTTCAAACGGTAGTCACGTCTAGATCAACATTTCATTGCCTCGGGTATCAAACGTCAAATAAGTACCGGACACGAGTCCTTGTTACCGTGTTTGTCAAAACATCGGTCAAAGCCGTATATATTCGTTATGTTTCCGTTGTATATTTACGTTTCAGTTGTTAGACACGTGACTTTGTTCAACGCCCATCATAATTAGCACACGATACAATCGACTGTTTCGTTGTTTGTATCTGTATGTTCGACCTAAGTAACTGGGGAGTCTCACGCTCATCACTGGGCATTGCGGAGACACAACTTTTTGTGTCGCGAGTCCGAAAAGGCTGGCTTTTATCTTGTATTTCACGAATATTTGAAAACGTTGTGTAAGAGGGACCGTCAACCAGATTGAAGAAAAAAATTAAAAGCTTTAAAAAACCGTATATTTTTACAATTATTAGTTTATATTGATTAAAATATTACGACTGGTATATTACATTACTTTAAATAAGTTGTTAAGTTTTCATATTTTCAGTATATTCGGTAATAAAACTTTTCTGGGTATGTGTACCAGGTAACTACCAGTTATCTATAAATAACGCAAGTAGATTATTCATCATCGTCACGTAGTAAACCCAGAAATGCCAAATGTGCATGCGTAGTGAATTTTATATATTTTATTTATAAATGATCAATCTTCTTGCGTTATTTATATTGTGTGTATATCGTTATGTAACCTATTTTTGCGATGTACTTTCGATTTCATATCGCAAAATTTTATTACCAAATATACTGAAAATATAAAAACTTAATAACTTTTTTCAAGTAATGTAATATACCATATAATGTAAAAAATACGGTATTTTAGAACTTGTCTTTTTTCGTCACTCTAGTTGACGGTCCTTTTAAAACTAAAAAGCCAAAAATAAAGGCAAAGAAAACTGAAAAGGGCGTTTATGTTATTGTGTTCTCTACAAACTACGTTACATTTTGTAGTACAATGTAAATCACGAATAATATAGGGCTTAGATTCATAGCACAATGTATATCGTGTATAGCATGTATCTTAGATTCATAGCACAATGTATATCGTGTATAGCATGTATCTCAGATTCATAGCACAATGTATATCGTGTATAGCATGTATCTTAGATTCGTAGCACAATGTATATCGTGTATAGCATGTATCTCAGATTCGTAGCACAATGTATATCGTGTATAGCATGTATCTCAGATTCGTAGCACAATGTATATCGTGTATAGCATGTATCTTAGATTCATAGCACAATGTATAGCGTGTATAGCATGTATCTAAGATTCATAGCACAATGTATAGCGTGTATAGCATGTATCTCAGATTCATAGCACAATGTATATCGTGTATAGCATGTATCTTAGATTCGTAGCACAATGTATAGCGTGTATAGCATGTATCTTAGATTCATAGCACAATGTATATCGTGTATAGCATGTATATTAGATTCAGAACACAATGTATATCGTGTATAGCATGTATCTTAGATTCATAGCACAATGTTTATCGTGTCTAGCATGTATCTTAGATTCATAGCACAATGTATATCGTGTCTAGCATGTATCTTAGATTCATAGCACAATGTATATCGTGTATAGCATGTATCTTAGATTCATAGCACAATGTATATCGTGTATAGCATGTATCTCAGATTCATAGCACAATGTATATCGTGTCTAGCATGTATCTCAGATTCTTAGCACAATGTATATCGTGTATAGCATGTATCTCAGATTCATAGCACAATGTATATCGTGAATAGCATGTATCTTAGATTCATAGCACAATGTATATCGTGTATAGCATGTATCTCAGATTCGTAGCACAATGTATATCGTGTATAGCATGTATCTTAGATTCATAGCACAATGTATATCGTGTCTAGCATGTATCTTAGATTCATAGCACAATGTATATCGTGTATAGCATGTATCTTAGATTCATAGCACAATGTATATCGTGTATAGCATGTATCTCAGATTCATAGCACAATGTATATCGTGTCTAGCATGTATCTCAGATTCTTAGCACAATGTATATCGTGTATAGCATGTATCTCAGATTCATAGCACAATGTATATCGTGAATAGCATGTATCTTAGATTCATAGCACAATGTATATCGTGTATAGCATGTATCTCAGATTCGTAGCACAATGTATATCGTGTATAGCATGTATCTTAGATTCGTAGCACAATGTATATCGTGTCTAGCATGTATCTTAGATTCATAGCACAATGTATATCGTGTATAGCATGTATCTTAGATTCGTAGCACAATGTATATCGTGTATAGCATGTATCTTAGATTCATAGCACAATGTATATCGTGTCTAGCATGTATCTTAGATTCGTAGCACAATGTATATCGTGTATAGCATGTATCTTAGATTCATAGCACAATGTATATCGTGTATAGCATGTATCGTATATTCGTAGCACAATGTATATCGTGTCTAGCATGTATCTTAGATTCATAGCACAATGTATATCGTGTATAGCATGTATCTTAGATTCATAGCACAATGTATATCGTGTATAGCATGTATCTCAGATTCGTAGCACAATGTATATCGTGTATAGCATGTATCTCAGATTCGTACCACAATGTATGGCGTGTATAGCATGTATCTCAGATTCATAGCACAATGTATATCGTGTATAGCATGTATCTTAGATTCATAGCACAATGTATATCGTGTATAGCATGTATCTAAGATTCATAGCACAATGTATATCGTGTATAGCATGTATATTAGATTCGGAACACAATGTATATCGTGTATAGCATGTATCTTAGATTCATAGCACAATGTATATCGTGTCTAGCATGTATCTTAGATTCATAGCACAATGTATATCGTGTCTAGCATGTATGTTAGATTCATAGCACAATGTATATTGTGTATAGCATGTATCTCAGATTCATAGCACAATGTATATCGTGTCTAGCATGTATCTTAGATTCATAGCACAATGTATATCGTGTCTAGCATGTATCTTAGATTCATATCACAATGTATATCGTGTCTAGCATGTATGTTAGATTCATAGCACAATGTATATCGTGTATAGCATGTATCTTAGATTCGTAGCACAATGTATATCGTGTATAGCATGTATCTTAGATTCGTAGCACAATGTATATCGTGTATAGCATGTATCTTAGATTCATAGCACAATGTATATCGTGTATAGCATGTATCTCAGATTCATAGCACAATGTATATCGTGTATAGCATGTATCTTAGATTCATATCACAATGTATATTGTGTATAGCATGTATCTTAGATTCATAGCACAATGTATATCGTGTGTAGCATGTATCTTAGATTCATAGCACAATGTATATCGTGTCTAGCATGTATCTTAGATTCATAGCACAATGTATATCGTGTATAGCATGTATCTTAGATTCATAGCACAATGTATATCGTGTATAGCATGTATCTTAGATTCGTAGCACAATGTATATCGTGTATAGCATGTATCTTAGATTCATAGCACAATGTATGGCGTGTATAGCATGTATCTCAGATTCCGAACATACAGAACACAAAAGGTCTTATATTCAACGCACAATTTGCATCATGTAAACTGCTGACTTATACTGGAAGCAAACCGTATTTTAGGACAGCATGACAGTGCAGTCATCACTCATAAACATTTTCTCGAATGACGTATATAAATTGTTTCTTTTGCTATACACGCTACTTATGAAGTTCCATCGTGCATAATTGTACTCAAGAACGCAGTCATTCAACTACTTCGAGTCCTTTGAATTAAGAATGACGTTATCACATTAAAGATGAAGATATTTACATGAAGTTGAAATTAAGTAGATCACTTAAACTCCCTTAACAAAGGTTACTGACTCGTGTGAGGGCTGTTTCATGAGGCCTATTTCACAAGGATAGTTTTTTTTACTAATTCTCGTTACAAAACTTATAATTCTCACACCCTCAGTGTTTCGTGTGAACATGTTTGTCATAAAACTTGTTTTGCGTGATGACCATATACAGTTTTGCTTTCATTGCGAAACAAAATATAGTTTCATTCATGAACTAAATATATATTATTATTTATTATTTTCGCTTGGAGTATACATGTGATTATGACATCATTTTTAAAGATGGGAAAATATGGTTCTTCGCCATTCAGGTCCCTTCTATTGTCAAGGTCAACTGGCCAGTTTCTTATCAACATCGAACGGAAAAACAACAAATAATAATGTAATTGTGATTTAGCAAAAGTTCAAATTGTCTCTCGAGTGTATTCTCGATTATTTATTGATTTCAGCAATGCTTATATTATTCTGGGTATTTGTCAGATGTCGTCATTTCAGGATCATATTGATGAGTAAGTATAACAAGGCCACGAAACTATTGCATACTTTTCTTATATGTAATTGAAATTCGCGCATTGATACACGTGAATACACTAACTTATGTTCCGACAATAATTCATGAATGCGAATCTTATTTAACCAACGTATATAGAAGTGGCGTCTCGACACATGCAGGACTCACTATGAGTAATGAGTAACTATGAACCATAGTTCAATTGTGCATTTATATCTGAATCACTTTTAATAACAGATATTCAGTGCAATTAGGATGACACAAGTCGCTATTACACTTACACAAGAGCATGTCAAGTGTTCATTGATGATCAAAGTGAAAATGAGTTTCATCTGGGACAACTAGGCTTAATGCATGTGCGTTAAATGTAACCCATGTCCATATTTAGTTCGAGTCTTCTACATCAAGATTTAACGCATACTTATGTTCAAGATCACGTAACACTTTACTGAACGACAATCACTTTGGAATGATTCATTCGGTCGGTATAAAATCATGTGCGCAACTTTGTCAGTCATTTAAATAAAACATTTTAACAACATGTGGGGACAGATGATAATCGCTCTAGCCTGTGCTTCGGAGATTTTAGCGCAAGGTAAGAACATTATGTACTTAAAAAAGAAGCCGAGCTCTGAAAAACCAGACGTAACGATAGTACGTTTGGCTTATCCGCACATTCCTATATGGGAAGTCACTTTCCGTCTAAACCGGATTTTTCTTTAAACGAAAGAGACAATTTCTGTGAACGAAAATGTCCATGTAAGGGAACGTGTCGTCCCTGACAAGCCTGTTTGGACATCATAGGCTAATCTGGGACTGCACATTACGCTTATTAAGCCCGGTTCTCCCATAGCGAGGCTTAAATGAATCACGAGATACAACTGTTTACCCGATGGTTGCAAGAAATCGACATGATTTTATATCAATGGTAACTTGTTGTGCTACCTCAATCTTGCTTGAAAGAACATCGTATACGAAGTGAATATGTTTTATTTATTGTCAAGGTTTAGCGAATGTTTTCATATTCCGCAACCGCTTGCCAATTTTAAATACGGCATGTATATTATTCAATCTTCTCAGATCTTGAACCGAATCGCTAAACAAGCGCTTAACATTAAGGACTCTTGAAAAAAAGAACGGTATGTTAGCATGTAGTTTTATCTGGTACTATGTCAAAACTAGGTACTTCAAGTATATCGATATAATATTATGATAACATCAAAGTGAACGTGGTGAATTTTTTGTGACCGCTAACGTGTTAGAAACAAATGGTCAAGGCATGGGCTGTGTTTACAGTAACTTAGCGAACGTTTGATCATGGTTCTCATAGCGTTGTCTTTCTGCTGGTGATTTACACGAATCTCTGTCTGGAATACTTACATATTCTATTTACATATGAACGCAGGATTTGTGTACGTTTTTTTTTCTTTAAATTGTCTTCCACTTTATTTTGTGCCGTTTAATATCATTACGTGTACTGATGACTCGATTATCGTTTGTTTTATAAGTAAATTATATTTCTTATCAAAATCAGCGGTTCGTAAAGGGATGATGCTACTTTTGATTGTTTTAAAACGGTGGCAAGAAATAGGTGCAGCGCGAACTAAAACGACGTTTCGGAACATTATCGCTTGTGTCACTTAGGTTTATTAACATTATTTGATTGCGCGCATGTAAGTATTGACCAGTCACTGGAAGCCAATCAATAACGAAAATCTTGGATTTTGACGTTTTTATATGTGAATTTTATGTTGCTTCTCGTTTGCCTGTTCCATTTTCAGCGAAAATTTGTTCATTGCATTCACTATGCCGAATTGTTATTTTGCGTATATATGTGTGTTGCTCTGGGAAAACGGGGTTTAATGCATGTGCGTCTCGGATAAGTTTGTTCAGACAGAACAAGCTAATCAGGGACGACATTGTCCGTTGCTATGGCATTGTTTCGTTTTAATGAAGTCTTTTCATATAGAAAGTCCTCTTAAGGCCGCAACTGTCGTCCCGTAATAGTCTGTGCGGACTGCACATGCTAATCTGAGACTTCATTTACCGCACATGCATTAAACACCGTCTTCGTAGAGCGAGGCTTAATTTATTATGTTTCCTCAGACTGTGTGATCCCATCGGGTTCGCAGTTTAGCAGGGCTTCTTACCGGCCGTATTACGGGCGGACTGCTTCCGGAAAGACCTTCTACAACGCCGGAGAGCGGCTTATTGTCGGCACGTTGATCCGGGTGGTATGTAACAAGGACCGTCAAGGAGATGCTGTTTTAAACGTCAGCAATCATTTGTGCAGCGCCGGAAATTGGAGACCAGCACTTCCGGTTTGCCAAGGTATATATATATTGTTGGACAATGTGCAGTGTAAAGCATTATTTGAATCATCACTTGTGTTTTCATTTTAGATCTGTATATTTTAGATGGTAAAAATCGATCTCGAAATAAAACAGTTTGATGACATTCAGCATATCCACAATATCCACTTAACAAGCAATACAATGCATATCTGTAGTTTTTATGATATAAGAGATTATTCACAGAATATCATCTGTAGCACTAAATTATAACCTAGTTGTTAGTAAATATATGTGATGACTGAAACATTAAAACCATTAATAATTTATCTTAACTCTGGGGAAACGGGGTTTAATGCATGTGCGTAAGGTGCCGTCCCAGATTAGACTGAGCAGTCCGCACATTCTTATAGGGACGACACTTTCCGCCTTAAGTGGATTTTCGCTAAGAAAAGACTACCTAGAGGCGAAAAATACAATAAAAGCAGAAAGTGTCGTCCATTAAGCCCCGTTTTCACAGAGCACGGCTCAATTTTAGAATATGCGCGGTGCGGAGCGCCCCCTAGGGTTGAGAATGCCAGAGCGTCCGAAAGAATCACGCCCCACATAACCTTTCCCGACCAGACTGTTGTACATTACAAATGTAACGCAGGCTTCGATAAGCGTGGAACCAAGTCGTACGCCAAGTGCGTTGACGGCGAATGGGTGTCAGCCGACGTCATTTGCGTCGATAGGACAACGATAACGTCGGTGAAAAAAGAGAATACAGAAATAACTACTCAAAAAAGTATGTTGATCACAATATAGATCAAAGTGTTTAATGCATAAATCAAGTTTACTGTCAACAAGAAAAAGGAAATTCATTAAGTGATCGAAAGAACCAGCGTTTCTATCGTTCATTCATAATACGAATATTTGAATAGTAATATTTTAATGTTTCTGTAATATTAATAAGCACTAATGAATGGCAAATCAGTCGATTTACTTTTTTCAAATAACTTGTTAAAGAAAATTTTTTTTACATACAATATAGTTTGTAATTTAATTTGATGAGTTTTTTGTTGTATGTTTTAAATCGAATGCACGATATAACTGTATTAAGGACAAAACATATTTTATAAATGATTAAATGTATTCACAAAACAAACATGACGTTGTAAGATGTATTGTTTTCCACATCATCTCAAATGCAGCATTTGCGTGGAACTACTCATTCGTTTATTTATTTTATAGAGTCACTATTGTTATTATTACATTAATCAGATGTTCGCATCCCGATAACTACCGTCAGGACGATACCATTGTGTATAGAACCAGACATCCCACACGGCAAGCTCGTGAAGAACCTCACTTCCGGTTCCTATTACGTCATATGTGACATAGGCTTTAAAGTAATTTCACCGAAAAGTGTCAGTGTCAGATGCTTGAGAGGAGTTTGGAGCGAGCCGATACCGCAGTGCGACATACGTAAGTGAACATCCTCAATGCAATAATTGTATAATCTTGTTACTGAGGTCTAGGAATGAGACAGAACAACAAACTGTTCATTCTCACTACTTCTTACAGTTTGTAGTTCAACTAAGTTTCAGAGGTAACCATGATCAGATACATTCTGTCAATAAAAACAATAATAAGCATGAAATAGCATTTCGTAACATCCGATTGTATGTTCCAGTTTCCCTACAGTACAGATAACAAATAACTATGATTATTATAATAACATATAGCCGCTATTATATTTTAAATAGTTAACCAAAATTATTGCCGTCACTGTCATGAATGAACATTGTTCTATATTAATAGGTTAAATGATTATAAGGTAAAACTTTATTATTTTTTAATTAATCTACCAGTGCGCTGCCCACAGTTGAGTGCCAATTTCACACAATATCAATCGGGTCGATATTCAACCAGAACCGGGTCCGGTTATGCACAGCCCGTCGGTCGGGCATTGAACTCTAGACTCCCCCATAGTGCGGCGGTGAAGATTAATTGCGGTGACGACGCATACCCAACACTCGGAGTTGAAAGAGCATGGTGTCACGAAGGTCGATGGTTGCCAAGGGAACCGATCTGCAAAAGTATGTAAACCATTTAATCAATGGTATCATAAATATAAATGTGTGTAATTCATATTGTTAGAAGAATATTTACTTCAATACTGAATATGGAAAGCGTACACTTTGCAGTGCCGGGGGTATGTATGAACGTGAATGTCATAACAATAATATGGCAGTACTGAATTACAAATATTGAAGATATTTGTATATAAAAAATGAGTTCGAGCTTTTGAACGATATATTCATGAAATACCATAAATGTATTGTATTTCTTGGACGTTTATTAGAGGGAAATGATTACCCCACTATTGTCTCATCTTTTCAACATTCAAATTGACAGTAATATTTAAAGATATTATAAATGCTTTTTTATGTTTGACTTAAACTGAATAACTCTTTATACCATAGAACCAATCTAGAACCACATGTTTGCATATTTAGAACACTATGCTCCTATTTAGAACATTATACTCCTGAAGGACAACAATAAAGACAATTTTGACGATAAATATTTTTCTGGTTGCTATTTTCATATTTCTTTTAAATGAGTCCATCTATGTTGCAGTCACTAGGATTTTGATCCGCCTGTTGTTTCATCCCAGCGTAATATGTCGAAATCTGATACACTGTAAACTGAATAGCTGATAATGCTTTCTGTAAACTATATTCTATCGCAGGCTTGAAGCTTAAAAGGTGTTTTAAATTCATTTCATTAATCTCATTATCGTCTGTTACAGAGTATTGCGCCAGGCCGGCGTCTGTGAATCTCAATGATGCAAATACACAACTTCCGGTTCCGGAACTCGTGATGGATGGTGTCAGTGTAACACAAACTTGCGCGGACGGAAATACCCGAATGAACGATTGCGGCGACGGAAGTTGGCTCCATGGTTTCCTACCATGTCTGTAAAGTGGCTTACTACCGTACGACGATATCGCCATTGATGGAAACCGGAAATAACTGACTAACGTCTTCACAATTCCAGATCTCAGTCTCAAGCCTCATTATCTGAAATGTTTGCTTCATTCAAGGTTAAAAAGTACATTAATTGAGCATTTTAGAGTGGGACTAAATGTCTACTCAATCAAATAGGACCTGCCTGTTTTACATCTAAGGCATCTCATTTGCTGATACAATTTTGACGCATTTGCTTCGAAACTGTAAACGGTGAAATATCCTCATTGAATGAGAGATTAGATTGAGTGTGAAGTATAGGAAACTCAATGTTTTTTCCACCTCAGAAATGTCATTTTCAGATATTGTTTTACCCTTTGTTTTCTGCAATGTAAAATGATAGACTAGTGTGATGCCAGGTAAACGAAAACTCGAAGTTTAACAATAAAGAACGTTTTGAAAATAATTATTTTATACAAGCAAACACAGTATTAATAGGCAGCCACCTTAAAAATGTGTATGTTCTGCACTCTGATTGTAAGTACATGAAAACAAAAGGGACAAATATGCGTTTGTTTGGTGAGACAAATTTTAGATAGTTTGTGACATCGCGTTTGTGTTTATAGGATACAGAGTCCACGGCTATAGCTATAATTCAAAACATTGTTAATTATTGCAAATATTATGTATACTTTTTCATATGATATATTCACAAAGTTTGTACTACATTTTTCATTAATACAATACGGAGAAATGTACTTTGTTTATCTTTATACTTAAGCATGAAGTGCATATGGCGAGCTTTTGTGATTAATCTATGTCCGGCGGTGGCTGCTGGCTACCCATACAAAAAAAACAGGGAATGAAGCACTGCAACAAATCACGAATGTATCACCGTGCTTTATTAGTGAGCGATTATAGTAATACAAATGGCATGCAAATGAGCTAATGTCTCACTATTAATGAATCACCCTTTCTGAGCTGGCTGTTAATAAATCACTAATGTATCACTATCATGGAGTACTAATGGCTCACTCTGCTTAAATGAATCACTAATGTATCACTATCATGGAGTACTAATTGCTCACTCTGCTTAAATGAATCACTAATGTATCACTATCATGGAGTACTAATGGCTCACTCTGCTTAAATGAATCACTAATGTATCACTATCATGGAGTACTAATGGCTCACTCTGCTTAAATGAATCACTAATGTATCACTATCAATGGAGTACTTATGGCTCAATCTGCTTTAATAAATCACTAATGTATCACTATCAATGGAGTACTAATGGCTCACTGTGGGCTCAATAAATCACTAATGTATCACAATATATATATTCACTAATAAACTTCTGCACTTAAATTAACCACAAATGTAGGACTGAATTGTTTACATTTTTTTCATTAATGGCTCACTGTGCTTTAATAAATCCGTAAGGCACCACCATCAAATGTATCACTTATAAACTACTGTATTTTTTTTACCCATTTCATGCAGGATACAAATTTAAGAGTACCTCTATGCAAAAAAAGTTTACTTTTTGTCAAGACGTTTTTTCAATTATTTCCTCGCATATGAATTTCTCTCTGTTACTGCATTATTTAGGTCAGCAATCGGAAATGTACGGAATACCGTTATCACATCGTGGTTACACATTAAAATCCAGAGGACGAGAATGCGAGGACAGGAGAGTACCATGACGAGAATGCGACAATACGATGACGACAATGCGACATTACGATGGCGAGAATGTGACAATGCGATGGCGAGAATGCGAGAACGCAATAGTACGATGACGACAATGCGACAGTGCGACAATACGATGGCGACAGTGCGATAGTACGATTGCAAAGTTCCCGCAAACTTCATTTGCATACGGGACTTTGCGGTAACTTTGCCGCAAAGTTCTTGCAAAGTTGCCACAAGTTCTTGCAAAGTAATTGCAGCAAAGTTCTTGCAAAGTTGTCACATGGTGAATTTTCTGTAAATTAAATTGCAAGCATACAAATAAAGCCTTTCTTTTGTAAATGTTAGAAATGTCATATAAATGCAGCAACAAACATAAAACTAAAATTCCCTGGAATTAATTATTACCATGGAACAATTTCCAGCCTGCATGGAAAAAAAGCCTGGAACATTTTCCATGGTTTTCCAGATTACATGGAGTATTCGGATGGTATTTATTTCCATGCCATTTGATAAACTTTCAATACTACATTCAACCTTATTAATTTCCACATAGGTCGTATTATACTTCCTTTATCAAGCTGCAAACTGCACTTATATAGTGACAATTTATGTGACAGCTGCTTTTAAATTAATATTTGCCATACTATTACCTCAAATATCACATAAAAAAGGTCTACAATGATGACATAAGAAGCATAAATTTAAAGGAATATTTATAAATAATGAAAAGCACAAACCTTCAGTTGTTGTTGTATTCCTAGACAGACTGCTTAAACACTGTATGCATCACCACTCTTTAACAACACTTCATGTCACTTTCCAAATGATATCAATACATTATTATTTTCAGAAATTGTTGGTAATGGAAAAACTCATTAATTCTTCTGTTTGTGAAATTACTTAAACTTCATTTTAACAACAAGTTAAACCTGTATATTTTTTACCAACATTGTTTACTCCACTATTTCAATCTAAGAGGTAAACTGTCTCCATTTGAATTCAGCCAATCAGACAAGGCTGTTATATGTTATAACCAATAGATTAGCAGCAGACAAATCGGTCAACATCTGGCCTGGCGCGCACACACAGGGCTTATCAGATAATTTGTTAATTGAAAACCTGCATTGTAATTTGATATTGAGAGAATCAGAGTGTACTGTATACAACTAGCTTGAACAGGGTTAAGGAATTTTAACTTGTAGAAATTGCTTTGAAAGTTACTTCTACTACTACTACTTCTACTGACTACTACTACTACTACTACTACTACTACTACTACTACTACTACTACTACTACTACTACTACTACTAATATTACTACTACTACTACTACTACTACTACTACTACTACTATTACTACTACTTCTACTTCTACTACTACTACTACTACTTACTACTACTACTACTACTACTACTACTACTACTACTACTACTACTACTACTACTACTACTACTACTACTACTACTACTACTACTACTACTACTACTACTACTACTACTACTACTACTTCTACTACTTCTACAACTACTACCACTACTACTACTACTACCACTATCTATAACGGATCACTAATAAATCACTAAGTGAGAATGTTAAGTTTAATGAATCACTAATTGATCACTATCTGAGAATTGTAAGTGTAATGAATCACTAATAGATCACTATCTAAAAGTTAAAGTATAATGGAGCACTAATGTATCACTTTTACATGGGGAGCAGAAGAGTGATCCATTAGTGATTCATTTAATGAACTACCAATGGACCACTGCAATGTGCTACTAAACAGTGATACATTGGTGATACATTGATGATACATAAGTGATTTATTAAAACATAATTTTGTTTGGGTAGATTGTTCATCCAAAGTTCACGAAACTTAAACAGAATGATTATTTTGTAAATCTACATTCATGACTTAATATAAGTGAAACTTGGTCAGATTGTTTATCTTGACATTATCTAGGTCAAGTTCAAATTAATGTTAATAGAGTTGTTTACCCTCGGGACTTCGGTTAAAAACCATTTTCCGAGCACACTGCTTAACATAAAAACTATGCGGTAAAAAGGTCGTATACGGCCATATGGTTAGCCCGATTTTACTGGGCTGAACCATGTATAAATAAGGGTAATTTGCAGTGTTGGTGCGGTGCTTTAATAAAAAATATAATCATCTAAAAATTTAGTTACATATAATTGTTAAAAAGTTCAAATTAGGTCAACATGTTGATAAAAAATAGGTCAACCTGCCGAATGATTGGTCAGAGCGATTATTTTTTTCGTATTGATATGGTCAATAATGCTTGACAGACAAACAATTCGAAACATATATTGAATTCGTCAATGCTTATTTATTTAAAAAAAATTAATAGTGTCCGGCCGAAACAAATCATTTGGATTCATCGACCCGAAAATAAAGACAGTACAGCTTTAACTGGTTCGTGTAATCAAAGAATGTACACCACTTGAGATAAGTCATAAAATGTGCACATAGTGAACTATCAAATGCACCATTATAGACGTACGGCCCAGCTATGATGTATGTTTCTGACTAATTATTTATAAATCAAACTCAACCTTAATACTGAAGCAATCTTTGATTCTGCGTAATGTGGGGTCAACCTCAATAGTGAAGCAATCTTTGATTCTGTGTCAAGAGGGGTCAACCTTATACAATTTATATTATTGAAGCAATCTTTGATTCTGTGTTAAGTCGTGCCAACCTTACTGTTGAAGCAATCGTTGAGTCTCTGTCACGTGGGGTCAACCTTAATATTGAAGCAATATTTGATTCTGTGTCCAGTGGGGTCAACCTTAATATTGAAGCAATCTTTGATTCTGTGTCAAGTGGGGTCAACCTTATATAATATTGAAGCAATCTATGATTCTGTTCCAAGTCGTGCCAACCTTAATATTGAAGCAATCTTTGATTCTGTGTCAAGTGGGGTACACCTTATTATTGAAGCAATCTTTGATTCTGTGCCAAGTCGTGCCAGCCTTAATATTGAAGCAATCTTTGATTCTGTGTTAAGTGGGGTCAACCTTAATATTGAAGCAATCTTTGATTCTGTCTCAAGTGGGGTCAATCTTATTTTCAGCGGTTGTCTCAAAAATGTTTTGAACCATCGCTATCAGCGTTGCGTGCTATTCTGCTGTTAGGCATCTGTCAAGCAGGCAGTTGAAAAAAGAAGAAGAAATAATTACAAATTACAATTATTGTGTATTTTGTGATGGTCAAATAATAGTATAATTTTTTTATTCAATTTAATTATATTTGGAGATAAACGTCCAATAAATTATCTACAGTGTATATTAAACTAGTTCTAAATGAGCAGTCTAGAATTGAATCTGTTGTGCATGTGGATATTATCAGATTTGATTGTATGCTTTCCGGCGGTATATATAAAAAAGATCAGTGAATTAAAACTGATAATTCAGTATTTCAAACTGTGAAAAATAACAGTAAAAGTTATCGATAATTATCATTGTTTTCCCTGATTGTTTTTGGCAAAAATACAAAAATAATCATTTGTAGCATACAATAACAAGAGACCCATGAGGGCCTGAATCGCTCTACTGCTATAAACACTGTGCAAGTTTGGAAAGAATAAGATGGAAACTGTGTACTTAATCGCACCAACAAGGAGAATTTTCTCAAAAGGGGAGATAATTATGTACTTATTTCTCCGATACTGCTCATTTTCAATAGGGTTCAAGTCCTCATTGGTATAAAGATACTGTGCAAATTTGGCATTAATTGGATGAAAACTGTGGAATTAATTGCGTTAACAAGCGGGATTTCAATTTTTTTACTTACTCAAGGGGAAGTCATTCTGGACTTATTGCTTCGATATTGCTCTTTTTAAACAAGAGCTGTCAGAGGACAGCGCGCTCAACTATTCGAGTGCTTGACAGTATAACTTAAGCCATCATGGGCAAATAGTTCATATTGAATAATTTATTAGACGATCTTTCAAAAATAGAAAAGGAAAAACACATTTTTTATTTGGGGGTGGGGTAGGGGGTTGAGAGGGAGGTATAATGTGGGGTGTGGTTATTTATTAAATGATCTTTCAAAAAAAAAGGAAAGCACACAAAAGTTTTTTTGGGGGGTGGGGTGGGGCAAAGATTCTGAGTTGGGGCGTGGGGTATGGTTTGGGTTGAATCCATTGTGGTATTCCGGTAAGTGTTGTTCTGTCAAATTATTAATAATTTATTTTTTTTTATTTTGGGGTGAGGTAGGGTGGTTTAGAGGGGGGTATCATGTGGGGTGTGGTCATTTATTTGATGATCTTTAAAAAATAAAAAAAGGAAAACAAATATTTTTTTCTATTTTTTTTTTTTTTTTTGGGGGGGGGGTGGGCAGGGGAATGGCAGGGATTGGGGCGAGGGGTATTGTTTGGGTGGAATCTAATGTGGTATTTAGGTAAGTGTTGTTTTGTCAAAGTATTAATAAAATCTGATCATAAATAAAGAAGTTATGGCAATGTAACTAAAGTAATATGCATATTGTAAATGGAAAAATGGCCATAATTCTTACAAAATGCTAGATACAGTTGTCTGCTCTTGTTTATAGATTGGGGTCATGTTGGTAAAGGAGTTTGCAAAATATGAAAGCAATATGTAAAGGGACTGAGAAAGTTTGCCAATAATTGGATGAAAATTATGGACTTTATCACATAAAAAACTGAATATTCATTGTTCTCAAATTCAAGGGGAGATAATTCTGGACTTATAACTCCGATATTGCTAATTTTCAATAGGGTTTGACTCATCATTCAGATAAAGACACTGTTCAAGTTGGGAAATAATTTGATGAAAACTGTGGACTTTATTGCGTAAACAAGCCTAATTTCACAATTTTCTCAAATTCAAGGGTAGCTAATTCTGGACTTTTTACTCTGATGTAACCCATTTTCAATAGGGTTCGAGTCCTCATTAATATAAAGACACTGAACAAGTTTGAAAAGAATCGGATCAAAACTGTGGACTTTATCGCGTAAACAAGAACAAGTCTAACGTACGGACGGACGGAAACCGCGCCATCCCATAAGCTCGTCTGGCCTTTGGCCAGTAGAGCTAAAAACGAATAAAATGTGTTGGATTTGTTGAAATATCGACGATAATTCACGCGCGATCTTAGAAAAATATGTTTTCACTCGTGACTGGGTCACACATGAAAATATTTTTTCTATGATAACTCATGATTTAAAATCGATATTCCACCAAATCCAACAAAGATCCTCTTTATTGTTTATAGTATCAAGTGAGCCGCGCTCTTCTTTAACTTAGCTTAATGCGCATGCGTAAAGTGTCGTCCCAGTCTGCAGAGAATATCAGGGACGACACTTTCCGCTTTTGTGGAATTTTTCTTTAAAAGGAAATACCCTCTGAACAAAAATCCAGTGTTGTGCGGGCTGCGCAGGCTAATAATGACGCTCAGGCATTAAACCCAGTTTACCTAAAACGAGGCTCATATTATCAAGTATTTGTCTTAATAATAATTTGTTTGCAACCTTTCCCTACAAAAAATGGTTTTGTTGTGAATCAATCAAAATGCATGTCAATCGTTCGACATTATGAAGTATAATGAAAACATAATGTTTTCATAGGTCATATACCAAAAAGTATTGTTCGTATGTAATCTGCCTTATATGTAATTACTTCGCATATAGTAAATATGTACATTTATTTTTGTGAGTGGTGACAAATGTGTGTTTTCTTCAATATATCCACCCATGTTTATATTATGGAGTAGGTCATAAATATGTGAAATATGAATCGTCATCATCATCATCATCATCATCATAATCAGCAGCAGTAGCATCGTCGTCATCATCATCATTAGCATCATCATTAGCGGCAACAGCAGCAGTAGCAGCAGCATCATCATTGTTATTATTAAGATTATGTTGATGTTTATGATGATTTCGCTTGGAATATCAAATCCGCTTGTTTTCTTTTCAACTGATTTCCCAGTGTGAAAGATATCTGGCGTCTTTATGTTAATGACACACGTTTGTCCTAAAACATTCATTGCATTTCTGGGTTGGGGAAACTAATCATTCTAATAACATTATTGTTGTATGTATTCAATGATGTGTGTGTTTGTTAAATGCTTAATGCAGAACGCTGTTCTGGTGAATAATAAATACTCGGATAAGAATCGAGACTTAAAACAGAATCATATACATAATACAATGAAAATCCTTTTAAAGATACTTGTTGCCATATTGTCATAAAAAGTTTCATTTATATGGTATATGTAATTCATTATGCAATTATATATGAATCGTGCTCTGTGAAAAGGGGGTTTAATGCATGTGCGTAAAGTGTTGTCTCAGATTAGCCTGTGCAGTCCGCACAAGCTGATCAATGATGACACTTTCCGTCTGAACTATATTTTGCTAAGAAGAGACGTTCTTTAAACGAAACATATCATAAAAGCGGAAAGTGTCGTCCCTGATTAGACTGTGCAGATTGCACAGGCTAATCTGGGATGAAACTTTACACAAATGCATTAAACCCCCTTTTCGCATAGCACGATTCATAAATAATTGCATAATTAATTACATATACTATATCAATACTATCAATACTTAATTTCAAAAGCTGTATAAAGAATATACATATCATAGCTTGCCTGAGTTTGGTTCAGTTTTACGAATAACGCATTTACTGACTTTGATATTTTTCGTAGGAATAAATCAATTTTAATGATTTAATCATATAAGTTCGTTATTTTGTTTAGTAATGTGTTAACAGTGCTTAATAACGTATTCACAGTGTTGTTCTGTTTGTAGTGATATTGGTAGTAAGCTGATGTACTGCACTTATACAAGTATACGGATATCTTGATATATTCGGATACTGGATGCCGTTATCTGAATGCTGATTTCGGATACGATTCCCATACCTAAACTAAATTTTCAAATAGACTTAAAGGTCTATTAACCGATGTGCTTATCGTTATATTTTGAGGTAACAAGTATTTACCACTGAGTATTTCGTAATAAAAAAAATAATTTAATAATTTAGGTCGCTTATATTTATAATTGAGCACATTATCTCGTAATATAAGCCTATATACACATTGTAACTCCTTTTTATAAGTGGACATTCAAGAGACTAATAGTATTAATAGTGTTAATTAAATTATAGCAAGTGTATAATAAATGTTATTTTGAGCATGTGCATACTCTAAAATTGTAGGCATGCGGAAATCTGATAAATTGAGAAAATAATTGAGAAATATTAACTTGTTCGATCGGTATATCAGTCTTTCTCAATCAATAAACCTACCGAAAGCAATTTTTGAATCATTGAAATCGGAGTAATCCGACCAAGAGATTCACCGCAACATTTCTGGTTCAAGAGTAAAGGAAATGTTGCGAATTTCGATCTGGACTGATGGAAAAATAAATACAACAGAGACTGCTGACGAATAACAGATTCATGTTCCGTTTATTTAATATTTTTATTCATGAATAAGTATGCCATAGTCAAACATCATATGACCTCTTAACAAATCCAGGATACACTGCATGAGCGCCAATTCATGATTCAACTAAAGGCATTACTTGACAGAGCCTTCGTTCATTATTAATTCGCCCCTGAACTCATTAAGTCCTTGAGTCGGACAGTTTTATCTTTTAAGTTTGTAAACATGTGTTCTATTTGACTTAGAAATTTGTAAATATTGGTTCTATTTGACGATGCACTTGAAAAAATATAAATAACTTCTGGTAACGATATATTAAGAATGTTATTATTGATTGACTTTTTACTATCGGCATTTTAGCTAGATCCTTTCCAAAGCATTCACTAACCACTTTATATATAAAAAAGTAGATTATCCTGTAGTTATGGACTGCTATGGTCAGTGTTTATTCTATTTAAAAGGTTTCCCAGTAAAATATTAGTAATATTTCAAATAGCCCTTTAGACGAACACAATTTTCCCTTATGACGAACATATTTTCCTACTGGCAGATGCATACGGATGGGGATTAACCACATGTTTATTCAAATTCCAATTACTTAGCTTTTTTTCCCCTTTTTAGGTCCTTTTCTGTGTCAATACTAATGCTACATATGGTACTATTTTTGTAATGTTCAAAAAGACATAGAAGTTTCCATGTAATTTGAACTCTTTTTAGAAAACTTATTTTATAAAAAAAATAATAATCTTATAAATTCAACACATGGCTGTACCTCTAATTATTTAAATTGTTATAAACCTAAAGAATATATACACGAATTAACTAGTACTTGGTGTATATATTCATTAGGTTTGTAACAATTTAAATAATTGTACTAAGTACTAAGGACAAATATTTTTTCGTCTTAAGGGCGAACCTGCTCATGGAAGAATTCAGTAGTCATTGATAATCATCTAGTATCCAATGAAAATAAGCTTGTAACCAAACAAATTTGAAGAAGAGGGCGTTGGCACTCAGATGCTTACATGATACTTAAAACAACTTAATTATTCTGGGAAGGTGAAGCTCAGAATAATACAAGAACATAACGAAACATAAATTTATAATGTGCATACACATTTTCGTTTTGGAACTCATTATAAAACATGTTTTGACCCCGTATCATAAAGATTCTACTTGATATTTTACTTCTAGAGTGTAACAAGCTTTTTCACCTAGTGACCAATGTTTTTACCAGACAAGACCGAGTTTGAAATAAAGCAAATATATCATAAAGGCAAATGATCTGACCAAGTTTCATATCGATTTGTCCTAAAGCTGTTACTTATATAAAGTTAAAAAGGCTTCACCATAGCCATACAAGAAAAACTGCCCGACCCCATGTCATCATATTTGATCAACGGGACGGTACCTGTTGCCAAGTCCTCTGAGATATCATTAGAACAAATATATTATCAAGTTTAAGAAAGATTACGAAAAAAAGGCTTTTAGAGTGTTGTTTACAAGCTTTTTTAATTTGACCTGGTGACCAACTTTTGACCTTACGTAATACAGTTTCAAACTCAGTCGAGATTTCATTGGGACACATGTTCTCACTCAGTTTCATGAAGATTGAAAATAATCATTGCCAATATAGTGTTAAAGATGATACAATTAGCCAAATTAGGAAAACTGACCCGCCCCCTGGCGGACATGTTTTTAAAAGCATCGGAAAGCAATTCCTATTCGGCCGAGATATCATTACACTAAAATTTTCATGACGATTTGACTAAAACTGTGGCATCTAGACTATTAACAGGGTTTTATAAAAGCAATATCAGGTAAAACAGGCCCCGTTCCATGGTAGCAATGTTTTTCGATGAACCGGAACCTTTTCCACTCAAAGCCAACACGTCATTAGAACAAATGTTCTCATCATATTTCTTGAAGATTCGATCTTAATGTGACTTTAAAGGTGTTTGTGTTACAAGCTTTGTTACTTTGACAAAATAACCTAATTTTAACCTCACCAGACTCATTTTCGATCTCGGCTAAGATATAATTTTGACAAAGCTCTGATCAACGATCATGAAGATTGAAAATGAATGTGGCATCTATAGTTTTAACAACGTAAATGGTTGACGACGCATGACGCACGACGAGTGACGGACAAACAACAATCACAAAAGATTACCATGAGCAGGTTGTGCTCATGTGATCTAAAATACTATGTTTGGCTATGATAATACAAGCTGCATTAACTGAGTCCCAGTTTTGATCCAGTAACTTGCAATAATAGACATGTATCGTTAACCTGTTCGACTCAAGGGCAGGTTAGTACTCTAATATTTTGATAAACAAACACACAAAACTCAAATGCAACACTAACAAAATTAAAAAAGGTAACCGTCTAGTATATCCTTAATTTGTGAAACACGAGATACTATGGATATGCAATATTACAAAAGCTTGTTTAGATACATTCGATATTATAAAATGATATCACACATCAGGTCAATACATAGCCGGTTTCTATCATAACATATGCCCACAATGTTGTACAATTAGTAAAAGCGTTTCTTTCCAAAATAAGGCTACCGTATTTCATTAAGAATAAAACGACTTCGCGTTACATAGTTACTGGTAGTTGCATACGTTTGGACAACGTAAGAGATAGTATTGAAGACTTAACATTAAACCTGTATAAACATTGCTAATTATTTGTTTAAGACGCATGTCATGAAGCATTTAAGCAGTTTTTATTTAACCACCGTAAACTTACCCCTCAATTATGTTTAGTTAACAGTAGTCCATAGCATACTAACATTATTTATATATTTAACAACTTTTTGTGTATTGTTTTTAAAATAATTTTAAAGACAAATCAATAATTTGATATTTGCAGACGGACGATTTTATATGTATGTATAAGGAAAAATGTGGCAATAATTAATTATTATAAATTGATTAAGTAAAACGATTAACATTACAACAGCAAAAATAACACATAAATATAGCAAAAACAAAAATTAAAATTAATGTATACCAACTACATAATAATATTATAAAGTAATATTCAAACATATCGCGTAAAACGAACGTATTAATGAAACATACGAGCGTTTTACAAGAACTTCTATCAGAGGCTTACAATACATATCAACATAAAAATGTGTATACTGAACAAAAAATGTGTACATCTTTTGAGTTCATTAATCGTGTTAAACTTTTAAATACCCCCATAACAAACTTAATTACCTTAGACAGAGCAATAATGTACAGTGTTAAAAACTAGTTTACTTGTAGAACAATATGTTTTCTTAAGCTTCCTGTTTAAGTCATCAATAGTATTTATAAAATGTTAGCAATGCACTTACATTCATACAATTTACGCCTTTGTTTGGTTTAAAACAATTTAATGTTTTAATAAAGCAGATTCGTCTAATGACTCATCTTATGTTCAACAAACAATTCCTCATTCAATTCATTGAAAGCGTGCATTCAAAAATAAATTATTTAATCGATAAAATGTCTTGAAATTAAAATAATACCTATACATAATATTGTAAAACTGACGGAATTTTGTAGAAGAAAAACACATAAACAACTTAATTTTCATATAAAAGCACGTGCAATTGAAACGTCATTTAAAATTTCGGAAAATAAATTAAAATGGCGCATTGACAATGTAAAACATCATTCGCAAAAACGATATTTGAAATGCAAAACATTTATAGAACTGAAATAAGTTCGATTATATAATGAACTTTCAACATATAAAACGATTCAAACGCGAACATGGCTGTTCCTTACAGAGCTTCTTTAGCCAACTTACAATAAGGCTATAACGGTATTTTGTATGTTCGGTCAATAGAAGCTGTGCATATGTCACGTTAGCATACCAGAATGTACTGAACAACTCTTACATTAAAGCGTATTTACAAACCAGTCAAAGCACAATTATATTACCACAAACAACACATTAAAGACATATACGTTTTGTTATATTTAAAAAAATCTATGTTTCTAAAGTAACCTTCCACTGCCATGTAATATTTTAGCCATGTAACGCGTTAACAATACATGAAGTACAAGTACAGTTTTTTCACAGGTATCTTGGTTTTTGATTTCAAGAACTATTACGTATAAATAATATAATAATAAGAACCATTCTGCATAATTGCATTGATTCTTATTATGGCATTAATCTGAGCAAATGATGTTTTGCATGATTCATAACCGTTTCTGCAAACTTGAATCGATCATTATGTTTGCATTAATCGACAATAGTAGGTTGAAATTAAATGTGAAATGAATATAATTACATACAGGTTATACAAATATGTATGTACAACAATATTTATATATGAATGCATTTAAATTCTCAGAGCATGCTATTCAATATCTGTAAAAGGCATTTAAACGATCATTCGAAATGAGGAAATTTAATGAAATAATATTATGTAATACATGGTAACATTTGAACTATACAAAATCAAAACAATAACCATGGCGGTAACACGGTAATTAAAACACGTTTTGCCTTTAGCGCTGTAAATCATTTAAAAATACAAATATACATGTGCAAACGAATTATTTACAAATGCAGCTATACCACTATGCACGTGCATCATTATGTATATTGCGGTGCGGGATCTCTTCAATTTGTAAAATATGTAAAATTTCATGGGAGCATAAAGATAAAACGAAATATATCAACGTGAAAACGTTATTTGAATAAGGCATAAATTACACTTCGGTTATACTAAATGACTTACACAGTTAAACCATACTGCTACTTACACCTTTATATATACAGATAGAAATTATTTTGGCAATTTAAAAACATGCATGTGGTACAAACATTTAAAATCGCCAAACAAGGCTACGTTGTCCATGCAAAACAACGATTTATCAGCGGTGAGGTCTACATAAAACCTTCTATTTACACGATTCAATAGCGGTGAAGTCTACATACAACCTTCTATTTACACGATTCAATAGCGGTGAAGTCTTCATACAACCTTTTATTTACAGTACTCAATAGTGGTGAAGTCTACATATAACCTTCTATTTACACGATTCAATAGCGGTGAAGTCTACATACAGCCTTCTATTTACACGATTTAATAGCGAGGAAGTCTACACACAACCCACTATTTACACGATTCAATAGCGGTGAAATCTACATACAACCGTCTATTTACACGATACAATAGCAGTGAAGTCTACACACAACCTTCTATTTACACGATTAAATAGCGGTGAAGTCTACAAACAACCTTTTATTTACACGATTCAATAGCGGTGAAGACTTCATACAACCTTTTATTTACAGGACTCAATAGTGGTAAAGTCTACATAAAACCTTCTATTAACACGATTCAATAGTGGTGAAGTCTACATACAACCATCTATTGACACGATTCAACAGCGGTGAAGTCTACATACAACATTCTTTTTACACAATTAATAGCGGTTAAGTCTACATACAACCTTCTATTTATACGATTGAATAGCGGTGAAGTCTACATACAGCCATCTATTTACACGATTCAATAGTGGTGAATTCTACATACAACCTTCTATTTACACGATTCAATAGTGGTGAAGTCTACATACAGCCATCTATTTACACCATTCAATAGCGATGAAGTCTACACACAACCTTCTATTCACACGATTCAATAGCGATGAAGTCTGCATACAACCTTCTATTAACACGATTCAATAATGGTGAAGTCTACATACAACCTTCTTTTTACACGATTCAATAGTGGTGAAGTCTACAAACAGCCATCTATTTACACCATTCAATAGCGATGAAGTCTACACACAACTTTCTATTCACACGATTCAATAGCGATGAAGTCTACACACAACCTTCTATTTACACGATTCAATAGTGGTGAAGTCTACATAGAACCTTTTATTTACACGATTCACGTGCGGTGAAGTCTACATACAGCCTTCTATTTACACGATTCAATAGCGAAGAAGTCTACATAGAAGCTTCTATTTACACGATTCAATAGCGGTGAAGTCTACATAATTCTTCTATTTACACGATTCAATAGCGGTGAAGTCTACATACAACCTTCTATTTACACGATTCAATAGCGAAGAAGTCTACATAGAAGCTTCTATTTACACGATTCAACAGCGGTGAAGTCTACCTTCTATTTACATGATTCAATAGTGGTGAAGTCTACATACAACCTTCTATTTACACGATTCAATAGCGGTGAAGTCTACATACAACCTTATAATTACACGATTCAATAGCGGTGAAGTCTACATAAAACCTTCTATTTACACGATTCAATAGTGGTGAAGTCTACATAAAACCTTCTACATGGAAAAGTATATTTCTCAAATGTGTCTTGGCTTAAATTCATTAATTTTTACAAAACAAACTTCTGTTAAATGATATTAAATGTACGATAAGGAAAAACAAGCACAAACATAGACTTTTTAACTAGTATTCCAGTTCATATCTTTGTGTCCGTTTTAAAGTAACTACAACATGCGATAAAATAACACTATTATCAAAACGCGCGAGTTTCAGAATTTTCTCCACAGGTATCTGTGTACAATATCTTTAGACGAATTTTACAATAGTGAATCCATGGCTTCGTATCAACGTATTCCCCCTCTCGTCGGAGTAAATGTTTGTCATAATCGTCATCGTCATCATCAGCAGTAGCAGAAAGTGTAAGAGCAGCAGCTCTACGAACAGTACCCTTTTTGTTCACAATTTCAAATTGTTGGACATCAACTGATTTTAATTCACTAAAGTCTTGCTTGATTCTCGTATATTCATCGTCATTCTCTTCCACACGGAACAGCAGTTTACACTGTACACTATGTTTGATAGTAGACAGATTATTCACATATTGTTGCAGTGATGATGGTGACACTTTTTTTATAAATTATAAACACATACTTAATACATTCTGGCAGTTTCATCTCCGTATCATACTTGTTCAAACAAATCCTTAGCTGCTGCAAGTGGGTGAGACGGGGCAGTGTCTGTGAAAGCAGGTCGGTGTGTTCTATTTTCGTCATGTTCAGACTGGTTATATGCATTGTGGGTAATGTTTTATACAATCCAGGACAATCCTTAAATACTTCCAACTTGACACTTGACAAATCTGCACCTCGCATTAGCGGTTCGTGGTCTTTTTCAATCGCCTCTCGCCTCTGTAAAACGACGTATTCAGCTAAGTAGACGCGCACTGCATGATTAAGCGTTGAAAGTTTTAACATCAAACTGTACAGCCAATCTGATGAGCATGATCCTTCTTGTAAAATAATTAATTGAAGAGTCGGTGGTAATGTGTGATTAAAATCAGTCAAGTAAGTCCCTTGTAATCGAATTTCTGTAAACGCTGGTAACGTGTTTTGTGTCACAAATGTCAGTGAAACATCGTCAAAAGCCTGAAGCTGCACGCTTCTTATACTCGTGCCTCGCAACATTTCAAACCGCTCTTTATGGAATGTTAAGACGCGTAGTTCAATGTTCGACATGTCACATGACACCATTTGTGTTTGTAAATCAGACACATTCGTATTCGAACTATCAGCTTTAACATTTATTTAACATTCCGATTGTTTTACGCAATCGTTTAAACTAGTTGCACAGGTTTCATTACTCGATATCACGAAGCAGTCCCCCACGTCTAATTGCACATTGTGTTTTATAGGAGCCAGTTTGATTAAGACACTGTACAACAATTCCAATGAGCACTTCCCACCTTGCAAATACATCGACTCTAGGGATTCTGGTAAATCATATTCAAAGCGTGTCAAATAAGTTCCAAGTAAATAAATCTTTTTCAACATGCTCAACTGTGTTTGCATAACAGTTTCCAATGTACAACTATCAGTAGCCGTAACGATCAGACTCCCTATACTTGTATCACGTAATAGTTCAAACAGTTCCGTACTGCCATTTTTCACTGATATCTCAATATTCGACAAGTCATGTGACAGTATTTCAGATCGCAAGTCCGATTTTGTGTATACGCTTCGTCTCCACAGATTTCTTCACTTAACTGCAATACAACATTCAACAGCTCACACTTAACAGGATGATCTAATGAAGAAAGCGTGATCAACAAGCTGCACAGCCACTCAGATGAACATCCGCCTTTCATGAGACTTATACACTGCAATGACGCAGGCAGCTTGAGATCACACCGACCAAAATAGGTTCCCCACAAATAAAGCTTAGTTAGCCTGTTGAGCGTGTGAAGAATCTCGGATGCTAATGAGGCACAATCAGCCGTCCGCAGTTTTAGGATCCCAATACTTGTATCACGTAATAGTTCAAAGAGTTCCGCACTGCCATTTTTTACAATTATCGTAATGTTGGACAGGTCATGTGACAGTATTTCAGATCGCAAGTCCGACATATGTGTATGCGCTTCGTCTCCACGGATGTCTTCACTTAACTGCAATACAAAGTCCAACTGCTGACAATCGACAGGATGATCTAATGAAGAAAGCGTGATCAACAAGCTGTACAGCCACTCAGATGAACATTCGCCTTCCTGTAGACTTATACACTGTAATGAAGCAGGCAGCTTGAGATCACATCGACCCGTGTAGGTCCCCCACAAATTAAGCGTAGTTAGCTTATTCAGCGTGTGAAGAATCTCTGATGCTAATATGACACAATCAGCCGTACTCAGAGTAAGGATCCCAATACTTGTATCACGTAATAGTTCAAACAGTTCCGCACTGCCATTTTTCACTGATATCTTAATGTTGGACAGGTCATGTGACAGTATTTCAGATCGCAAGTCCGACATATGTGTATGCGCTTCGTCTCCACGGATGTCTTCACTTAACTGCAATACAAAGTCCAACTGCTGACAATCGACAGGATGATCTAATGAAGAAAGCGTGATTAACAAGCTGTACAGCCACTAAGATATACATTTGACTTCCTGCAGACTAATACACTGCAATGAAGCAGGCAGCTTGAGTTCACATCGACCCGTGTAGGTCCCCCACAAATAGAGCTTAGTTAGCTTATTCAGCGTGTGAAGAATCTCGGATGCTAATGAGGCACAATCAGCCGTCCTCAGGACTAGGATCCCAATACTTGTATCACGCAATAGTTCAAACAGTTGCGCACTGCCGTTTTTCACTAATATCTCAATGTTTGACATGTCATGTGACAGTATTTCAGATCGCAAGTCCGACATATGTGTATGCGCTTCGTTTCCACGGTTTTCTTCACTTAACTGCAATACAACATCCCACAGCTCACACTTGACAGGATGATCTATTGAAGAAAGCGTGATTAACAAGCTGCACAGCCACTCAGATATACATTTGACTTCCTGCAGACTAATACACTGCAATGAAGCAGGCAGCTTGAGATCACATCGACCCGTGTAGGTCCCCCTCAAATAGAGCTTAGTTAGCCTATTCAGCGTGTGAAGAATCTCGGATGATAATGAGGCACAATCAGCCGTACTCAGGTCTAGGATCCCAATACTTGTATCACGTAATAGTTCAAACAGTTCCGCACTGCCATTTTTTACAAATATCGTAATGTTGAACAGGTCATGTGACAGTATTTTTTATCGCACGTCCGATATATGTGTATGCGCTTCTTCTCCGCGGATTTCTTCACTAGACTGCAATACAACATCCCACAGCCCACACATGACAGGATGGTCTAATGAAGAAAGCGTGATTAACAAGCTGCACAGCCACTCAGATGAACATTTGCATTTTGACAAGTCAATTTCCTGTATTGTTTCAGGAAGAACTATGTCTTCCATCAATCTTGTGTCCTCTATTCTTAAATACGTTAATTGAGACAGGGACGAAAGAACATAGAAACATGATGATACGTCAAAGTTTCCAACACAGTGCAGCTCCTGTATGCTCGTGAGATGTATTGCTTTACTTATTTCCGGAGTCATTGTCAATTTTAAACGTGTAAGACAATGTTTGGATTGGTGTATGACTGCCAATATTTCGCTTTTGTGTAGAAAATTACTTTCTAAAATCAGTGACCGCACATCTGACTTGTTGTACAATAAAAGCAGTTTTAATGCTTTTGCATCGGACTCATTAAGATTTGTATTAAATATGTAGTCCCTATAATTCAGGCAAATTTCCTTTTCACCTCCGGCCTTTGCTTCTATGCATCCAGCAGTGAGCATGCGCTGTAATAAGACTGATTGTCTGAAGCTATGTGCGATGCATTTTGATTTTACATCATTTTTCTTTGCGAAACTGTTTTCCTGATATGCTAATAACTTTTCCTGCTGATAAAACTCCTGAATGTTCAAGGCCAGTCCGTAGCTTATGTCTTCGAGGAACTCGTCGTCAACCAGACACTTAATCAGCTTATTAGCTTTTTTACAGTCGAGTCCACAAAGAAAAATTATTGTCTGGCTCATCTCTAAAACATTATATTTAGATCCGGTTCGGAACTGTTCTATTAGATCTTGCTTGGAATTTGCGATATGAAAGGCAGCCATGAATTCCTGTACTGTCTCGTGTATGAATGAAAACTGTGCATCCTGATATGCTACCTTGTATCTTTTCGTTAAAACACCAGCATGGAGGCAACATGTCAACTGATCTTCTGACAGGAAATCCAATAGCTCCCGTTCGGTGAAAATCAGGGATTTGCTCGATGAAAACGTAAAGTTAAACGCAGCATTCGCAAGCGCATCAAAAATATCGATCTGCCTCTGAATAAAACGTGTATTGGATAAACACCGAAATGAATTCCCTCTTTGAAAATATCCCATTTTTCCATCTGCATTCTTGAAAAGTATGTCTAGTAAAATACAATTTATTTCACACAACGAACCACTAAATTCCATCTTCTTCATCCATAAATTGACTAACAGAGTTTGCAGCCATGGTGACGTCAATAAATTCATCAATTGACGTTCGTTTACGTACTTAATGAATTCAGCGTGTATCTTTACATCACCTGTTTGAAGACTATTTATTAGTTTCTTTGATAGGTCTTCTGCATCAATTAATCCTTCAATTTCTATTAAACTATTAATTTCGGAATCTTTAATTCGTTCAACCGCCATTTTCCATGGCCGTGATGTAATAACAGATACGCACTCTGTGTGAAATTGTGGATGTAAAGGTAAAACGCATTTACTTAAACGATCAACCCATTCATTAAGCCCATCCATTGTAACGATGTATTTCTCTCGTTCAAGGATATATGGTAAAAGCTTAACGGTCTCTTGACGTTTATTTCCAGTGTAAATCATGTCGATTATTTGTGTTTTGATCATCCCTATAACCTCCCGCTGCTCCTTTGCATCTCTAAGTGAAATTTGAAAGAGAAATCGGAACTCCTTCAATGTATCGACATCACTAAATGTAGCACTATAATCAGGATTGTGCTCAGACACTGCATCACACCAGTCAAGAGCCAATTTAGTGAGGAATGTAGTTTTCCCCATCCCCGGTTCTCCTTGAACAAATACACGGCTACTTAGCTTTTCATCTTTATAAAATAAGGCTTTGTATTGGTTAACCGGGTTTCCCGTTTTCTTTCGAGATCCATCTTTCTCTATTGTCACGTGGCTCAATTTCGATTGCACAAATACATCCCAGATGGGTTTGTCACGACCCTCACTTAGTGGTGAAACAGACACAGTATTCTTCGTCGTCGTATAGAACTGTATTAACCTTTCACGAACATCTAAAATTATAAATAAACCTTAGATCAACTTATGACACCATCGAGAAATTAATCGTAAATAATGATAGATCTTCTTCATAATATTAATAATAATAATAATAATAATAATAATAATAATACTAATAATAATTATTATTATTATTATTATTATTATTATAAATAAATAAATTGCAAGACATCAATTTGTGTATAAAAACAACACGATATGTTGGCAAATTTGTTTCAATAATTTCAGTAAAAAACGCCACTACATTTAAGCAAGTAACCGCAGAATATAAATTCCGCCGTCAAATCTATGCACTTCGGTACTAGTCGCGTAAAATCACTCGCCATTCGTATTGAATATCGTTATATTGACGCTAAAACCGCGGATATCAACGAATCATCGCATACAGAGGTCTCGATTTTAATGATTTGTTTTTGTTAAGTGTGGTTATTATATCTTGAACATATAAAACTACAATTACGTCTCACCAATGAACGCTTTTTAGTGTCCGTCTCAAGAGTTGTTATAAATGTGTTTCTTACTAAATAAACTCAATCAGCTCATTTCACTTTTTTCTACACGTGTGCTTGAAAAAAACATTCGATTAAAACGATAACTTAACGATAAGTCGCTTTATATAAAAGTTAATCAATTCATGAGTGAACTAACTAAAGTATATGCTATCAATGTTATAATATTACATAAAAACAGTTAATTTTTCTTTCTTCATAATTCTCAAACTTTTCTTAGAACGGCCGAGAATTAAACATTTTATTAATACCATTCACTGCAGGTTCCCGAATTTCAGGCATCTGTTTTCGAAATTATTGAGACTGGCGATTAAGTTTCTATTATCTTAATTAACTATACAGCATTCTCTTTAACAAATATTTTGCTACCCCTGCCTTTTTCATTCATTTGTTTTTCACTTCCCATTTTGATTTTTTTTCACATTGTCACAATTCTTTATCTCATCTAATCGGCATCCACAATCGTACCTGCTCGAGAACGTTTGCTTGAAATGTAATAAAATGGGCATGAAACGCCAAGAAAATATCTTAAAATGCATAGTGTCCGATTCTTCGCCAAAATAATGAAACGTTGTCGTGGCCCATATTTCGTAGTGTCTGTTTTACCCTTAAACCACAAAAAGTAATTGGAACATTTGTTTGCGAAGCACTATTTATTAAATAATGCATTTATTGTAACAGCCTTTATTTAACTTTTGCTATTTTAATTAATGTTCTTGAATATCGAAACATCAAAGTAAAGCATTGTATATAACGAAAATAAATCGTCGAAATATTATTTGATAGGAAATTGCATTGTATTGTATGTGTTCACGATTTAAAGTAGTATCTTCGTGTGCTATTTTGCTTGTTTAAAATAAAACATTTGTCTTTTGAGATATGCATTTAAGTAACATTTAAAAAAACTGTCATTCGGCACTAAAAGAACTAATCGATTACGTGTTTTATATCATTACCATTAAAATTTGTGTTAAATTATCGTGTTAATATTTTAACAAAAATAAATCGTATTTAGAGCGGTCCACCTTCTAGAAGGCAACAGCTCATAGCAGGACATACGAACTCAAATGAAAGGAATCGCGTGTTCATTCAAAGCCTTTCTCAAGGAATTTCTAACCATGGTCATTTGTAAATACATATGCATACATGCAATTAAAAAAAAATCACAACAGTTGTATGACATAGATCTACACAAACGAGTGTTTTCTTTCGAACGATATTTTAAACTTGTGTTAATATAATCACTATTCGAATAAACTGTTGCACTACAATTCTTACATTTATACTGAAAACACGTTCATAGTATCTCAAGAAATCTCCCTAACACAGTGCAAACATTAGCCTGCACGAGAATCTACTGTATAGCCTTCGCATCTAGAAAACTTGATTCGTTAGAGGGGGAGGGGGAGGCGAGTATTCGGCGACGCTCCGTTCCATTAATTACCAGAGGCCTTGATGTGCCTGAAGTACATGCAAACTGCACCTCAGGTTTGTATGGCAGAGTAATGCGAAGCAAGAATTCCGGCGCTTTTGTGTTTCCACTTAATCACGAATACACTCATAATTTCGCGTTCATACAGGGACTGGAAAAATTAAATGGATCCGACGAGTACCGGAAGACCATTGAACAACTTTGGAAACGCAAACTGAGGACGTTCAAACCATATGGACTGAACACCAAAGACTAATGAAATTGGCGTGCAATGTAAAGTTCAACAATATAACGTCACTTCCACTAAACATGATATGCTTCACAAATAAATGCCGCTGAGGAAGACCGAAAGGCAAATTTACGGTGGCATAGAGGTGACATTCACTTCTCTTCTTTTTTTTTAATTATAATAATAATTATAATAATAATTTTATTTGTGCACATAACATAATAATACAATCCATGTGAACAGTTATTAACAATTCAGAAATATCACAGATAGTCACCATCATAGATAATATATATATATATATATATATATATATATATATATATATAAATATACACACATAAATATATATATATATATATGGTTTATATTCTATTACACTTTATCACACTTATTGGTCAAAATTAAATTATATTGAAATATAGATATAAAAGTGCACTGGATAACCCGTAAAGTTTTGACGAAAGATCGTACAAAACTTATTTCCAACGGGGTCCAAAGCCGTCACATGTAGATCTGAGTGACGTAATATTATATCATAAATTTGTAATAAATGATGGAAAAAAGTGACAACGGTCTCACTATGTCATATTATGGTATTAATCAAATAATTCTTGTTTTTAAATACGAAAACACATCGTATGATGATGAACTTGACAGGATTGCATAAACACAGTTTAAAAATGTATTACAAAATGGTTTACAGTTTAAAACTAAACTTAAGAGTGCAAAACTAAATAAAAGCGGAGTGCAATTAAAAAAAGAGCGGTGCAGTAAATACAGGCAGAGTGCATTAAACAAAAGAGGAGAGAATGTTTCGCTCTCTCGAGATCCCGAGTTAGTCAGCCAATCAAATTTTGCGTAACATGTGTAAATATTCTGTACGCATATATATAGCTGGTCAAAGCAGGCAAGGCTCTGATATAACATAACATACTACTATTAGTACTACTATTACTACTAATACTAATGCTGCTGTTGTTGTTGTTGCTGCTGTTACTACTACTACTACTACTACTACTACTACTACTGCTACTACTACTACTACTACTACTACTACTACTACTACTACTACTACTACTACTACTGCTACTACTACTACTTCTACTACTACTTCTACTTTTACTTAAGATGGTAAATAAGATGACAAAATGTTGAGCTTAATATGCAAGCTGATAAAACAAAATACACGAATCAATTTCGTCTTAGACTAACAACAATAGCACATTAT
This sequence comes from Dreissena polymorpha, assembly GCF_020536995.1. Lineage (NCBI taxonomy): Eukaryota > Metazoa > Mollusca > Bivalvia > Myida > Dreissenidae > Dreissena > Dreissena polymorpha. The sequence goes on along the minus strand of NC_068361.1, from coordinate 50,441,695 downwards.
GTACGATTTCCCAAATGTTAACCCTAAATTTTAAAAATAATGACTGTTTTGTGCAGTCTACAATTGCAGTTATTAATCAAAATCGAAAATAACAAAAACAATTATAATTCTCATACAACATGTAAAATGTCATTAACATTATATATCAGTATTTCTGCGTTCATAAATTGCTTATTTACATTTTAAATGTGTGGTGAGTATTTTGCCTACGCCAAAAGAGTTTGTTTTGATATCTAAATCTACAGTAAGCTTAAACAGATAATGACTTTAAATCAAAGCGATACCACAATGCGCAATTGCATTAAACTACAGACATTATTATCTACTAGTATAGTAGCAGAAACCGTATTGACATCATCACAATATTGATTCCCCACAAAAATGCATCACTGTCCTATTAATCACAACCATGCTCACATCAAAAGAAAATAATTTAACATTAGTTAACGCAACCACAAACACGCATGAAATATATTTAGAAACAAATTCCCGGACTGAATTGTAAAGGGACTGGTTCGCAGGTTTGTAAAATTACATTTCTCAACAAACTGTGATAAATTCAAAAATGAGTGTACGCCTTATGTATAAGAAAGCAAAAAAACACTCATAACTACGACTAATGCTAAAATACTGGTTCACGAATGGATGATCGTCTTTCGAAATCAGTAAAATAAAAAGCATTGTTAACGCTTTCCCTCGATCAATTAGACAATACGCTATTGTTGATGTTTCGTTAGCAATGTGTTTAACCCGTGTGGCGCAGTGGAAGCGCGTTACCTATGCTTCTAGAGGTCCCGAATTAGAATCCGGGGACGACAGTACTTTTATTTTAAAATATGCTATTTTAACTAGTTAAAACTATTTTAAAAATTATAGATTTGTTAGTAAACAAATGTAATGCCATATTTAAGATACACGAAAATATACTAACAAGTCCCTTTAAGGTTAGACTATTTTTAGCTGTATTTGTATTTAAAGCTACATGTGCACTTACCCTGGCATTTGTTTAGGTACTTGTTTTGGCCCGGTGCTATGCTATTCTCGCTTCCTTTGTCTTTTGAATAATTTACATTGACAAGTTTTGTCACGGCAATAAGATGATCATTTTTTACCCAGAGATTCGATTGCACATAGGGTATCTTTTGTGAATTTCTC